>NW_026555370.1:0-101584 GCF_029017545.1 Prosopis cineraria
TAATTAATATAACAATACTTATAAAAAATGAAAGCGGCACCTTCCTGGTCAAACTGATAACATATATATCATGTCCAAATATTCCATTGGAAGTGATGGTTTGCTGATTTCTTCAAGTTCTCAACATCTTCCTTATACAGCAAACGACACCCACATTTGACTACTTCTAACCCATAACACCCATCATAACGACATTCTGGTTTGAGGAAAATTCAACTTCATTGCACTGACTAATTTTTGTTTGAGCAGCAGACAAGTAAACAATATAAAGATGAGGTTGATATGGCTAAACGGAGCTCCCTGCATAAAATCGGAAATGGAGCATTCTAGATCCACAATCTTCAAAATAGCAGAAGAACTCATGTTTACATGCCTTTGGATCGACATGATTCACCAACACCAAAACACAAGGCACATCCTGCCAACTCATCAGTTGAGGGCCGGCTGTGACGAAGTTGAATTTTCACGAAGAAATGATTATTTGATGATCAAACCATGGTGAGATTTCACTCCCTGGGGCAACTATCTCAAATCTTGGTTTTGGATTAGGCATTGTCAATTCCTGCATGGAGAGATTGATATGTTCAATAATTAGAAGTAGATTTCATGATGTTTGATTCCTATCCTTAACCTTCAGCATTAGGAAAAAGAAATAAGAGTGCGTTTGGATGCATAATAATTTGGATTTGAACCACAAAATTCCATTTGGATATATAATCCAAATCGAAATTCATTTTTATTATAACCTTTTATAATTTCAAATTCCCTATATAGCCTAGTTATTTGAGAATGACCATTTTTTCACGTTGACATTACCAGTGCCTTTGTTATTCTCACCACTCCCCTCATCTCTCGTATCATCTCTTACTAGCTGAAGAACAGTGATAAGCTCATTATTTCCGATCTGTTCTTTTTCTTCAAATCTTAGCTCTCTTTTTCCTTTAAATTTGTTTACACTATCTAAACAAAGAAATTTAAATGCATGGGTTTAAATTCAAATCATTAATCTAAACGCTACTTAAAGATGAAGGGAGAATGGATCGGTCATAGAGGATGACGGCATAGAGGATGAGGGCACATACCTGAATAGCTCTTCTAATTACCATTACTGGATCTGTAACATCATTGATGCTTCCAGTGACATGCACACGCTTGGTCGCTGCAAGGAGATTACATGGCCTCCATGGATCAAATCTAGAAGTTTCTAGGGAAGTACAGTTGCTTGCATATATCAGTTCAATTGCTGAGGGAAGCTGAGGTAAAGATTGTAGCTTTCGACAATATTCTAGGAAAAGATCTTGTAGCCTTGACAGCTTAGATATTGTGCTTGGCAAGCTAATAAAATTGTTTCCAGTTAAATTTAGACAGCGCAAAGATGATAAGCAGCCAATATCACTAGGAAGTGATCCTTCAGAAAGATTGCAGTACTCAAGTCTAAATATTTCAAAGCATGGAGACCCATGATTGTAGGTATTTGGAAGCCTGTGGAAACAGGACGACTCTGAAATAACCACTGAAAGGGAGAAGAAGCAAGTTTGCTGACTTGGACACTAGCCCTCTGCATCCCTTAAATGATAAAACTTGAAGATTTTCCAGCAAAAAGATGGATGAAGGTAGTTCTTCCAAAGCAGTTCCACTACCATCAAGATTCTCCAAGCACTTAACTTCCTTTAATCCCTCTGGAAGCTTAGAGAGTTTTGAACAACCGGAAATGTTGAGAGTTTTGAGTGACTTCAAACTACTAATGGTATTTGGAAGACAAACAAGTTGTTTGCAGTCTCTTAAGCTCAAAACACAAAGACCAACCAAGTATCCAATTGATTGGGGCAATTTTGTATGGAAGTTCCCTCAGCATAAAGAGTCGATAGACAATTCATACTCTCCCAAACTCTGGAAGTTTTTTAACTAGTGAGCAGCCAGTAAGAATTAAGTCCTCAAGGGAACTCATATCTATTTTTGTTGGAAGTGTTTTAAGAATCTCACAATCTTTAAAATTAACTAGAATAAGTTTCTTGTGGAGTGCAAGGGATGCATGAATCTCAACTAGGCCTGTACAACCTTCCAAAACCAGTCTTTGAAGATTAGGAACCCCAGAAATATCTGGGGACCGCAGGAAGTTCTTGGAAAAGCTCAGATCAATGAACTTCAGATATTCCAGAAACTAAACAAAAATGAAAGAACAGAAGAAGATTATCTTCCAAAACTCTTCTAATGCAGTAAATCGTTTAAAAGATCTTCACAAGAGAAACTTACCTTTATTCCAATCCAGAGCTGTTCAATTCCACTGTGAATCATTTTAAGGTCAACAAGTTCATCTGGATTGATACTCAGTGGCAGTGTTTTTAAGGGACATCCTCTCCAGTCAAAAATTTTTAATGCACTAGGAAGACATTTCACCCCTAGCGAAGGATGAACATTATGTAATATGAGGAATTTAGCTCACTTGTCTTTGAGAAGCTTCGGGGTTCCAGCGTGTTTCATGCTGCTGGGGTAAGTCCAAAACTAAACCTTGGATTGCAAAAGGAGGGAACAAATAATATCTGTCTTAATGATGAAGCATTGAGATATAAAGTATGCTACAGTCCTAATGAAAGGATACATGTATCACATTCATCTAACCTATAATCAAAGCTACCTTTAAATATGCAAAAACCAATGGTTATACTCCCTCCAGTTCATATTATAAGATGCTTTCTAAAAGGATTTTTTGGTTCTTAATATAAGGCAGTTGATGAGACATTAATTATGTTTTTCTAATATTACTCCTATTTAAACTCATTAACTATGAGAGAGAATGCAATGCAAATCTGAAAAAATTAATTTAAACAGAGGTAAAATTGAAAGCTTATTTTATTTTTAGACAAAGGTAATAACTTAACCACTTCTTTCCATGGTTCCGGTGAGGTAGTTAGAGTCTCAGAAATGGCTTATAATAGGGACCGAAGAGAATACATGTTTGTCTCTCTGTGTGCGCATGTGTTAACAATCAAGGAATGAAACATATAAACTCCCTCTGTTTTCAAATAAAAAGAATTTATCACATTTCCCTGAATTGTCCTTCATAAAGTCAATGTTTTATTTTCACTAAACAAATTTATTTCATTGATTACAGGGATAATTTAGTCCAATTTTTTTCATTTCAGGCATAATTATTACTCTTAACTAACATTCTCGGACTGTGTGAATTGATCATTTTCTCTTATATTTGAAAACAAATGGAGTACACTACAATCCCAATGAAAGGAAAGGTGTATTCATCTAATCTATAAATCAAAGAAACAATTATTTATGCAATACCAATACCTTGATTTTTGTGTGTGATATGTGCCTACCTTATTTTGTACCAATACACGATCAATATCCTCTTGAGACCACAACCTACTACGTTTGCCAGGATTATTAGGAGATTCCTCAAAAACAATATTCCTGCCCATTTCCTGAAGCAAATCATGCATCCATAACTGATTCAATTGCAGTTTGACCAGAGACTTTTCAGCAAGAGTTTCGATTACAATTCCCGGACATAGACCACAATTTTCCCATATTTCTGTCACTCGATCTTTATCCATCCCTTTGAAGAAACATGCAATATCTAGGAACATGTTCTTTTCCAAGGGATGTAATGCATTGTAACTTATCTTAAGTGTATCAAAAATTTTTGGGTCAGGAATTTCTTTGATTTGTTTCAATGCACAGTGCCATGTTTCTACTCTTCTTCCACAAAGAAAGGAACCCAGTACTTCAAGTGCCAATGGAACACCCGCAGCATATTTGACCACTTCATAGGATAAATCCAAATAACCTTCTCCAGGATAGTCTTTTTTAAAGGCTTTCCTACAAAAGAGTTCAAGGGCTTCATCATTGTTTAACCCCCAAACTTCACAGTGTTTATAAACCCCATGAGCTATCATCAAGTGCTTGTCTCTTGTTGTGACTACTACTCTGCTTCCAGGACCAAACCATTCATAGTTACCAGCCAAACTCTCCAAGTGCTTCAATTCACTCACATCATCTAGAACAAGTAGAACTTTTTTCTTGCTTAGAAGGTTCCTTATGTTCTTTTTTCCTTCATGCAAATCATAAATATCAAGGCTTCCAAAGCAAGATAGAAGCTGTCTCTGTACATGAACCAAACCATTTTTATCAGAAACCTCCCTAACATTCTCCAGAAAGATACTAACTTCAAATTCACTTTGAATTCTTTCAAAGACTGCTCTAGCAATGGTTGTTTTACCCATCCCGCCCATACCCCAAATGCCTATGAAGCGAACACCTTCTGGTTCTGACCCCATACCTAGACAAGAGTTCACTACCTCCACTCTTGCATCAATCCCCACAAGGTTATCTGAGCAAGATGGCAATTTGGGCTGTAATTTTCTCTGTATGTCTTCAACCATGCTTTCAATGAGTTTTGATTCATGCCTGTACGGTATGGGGAAAAAAAAACACAAGGGAAAAAAGCCTGATTGAGATATGAATAAACCATATAATAAAAAGAGCAAACCCAAATATCGAATCTACAGCATTCAGAAACTGGCAATGCAAGGAAAACAATTTATCAGCATAACCATGCTTCATGAGATTAATAAAAGTAACCAATTACATAAACACATAATAATGAAAGAAATTGAATTACAAAAAGGATAACATGTTATTATACCTAAGCCATCTCTCAGTCTCAGGTAAAGAAAGAGCAACGTAAAAAAAATAAGAAATTAGACAAAAGGTGGGAAGGAGGAAGTTGGAAGAAAATTGGAGAAAGGGAATTCAAAATGTTCTAGTATTAGGTCTTTCATTACCATAGGTAAGATATTCAAAGAGAGCACAAGGGGCAACTTAAAAAAGCATAACTTTAATAGTAAAAATACATTATACTACTAGCTAAATTCTAATCCTAGTTTATTTTTTATTAGAATACTTTATTCTTAATCTCGTATTTTGTATATTCATCTATAATTCTCAACTTATCATTATATTAATATCTTCTCTAATCTCTTCCAATCCTCCAGCATTCTCTTTTATTGGTAAAATCGTGACCTCAAGTATCGAAGTAGGAGAAGAAAAATCCATCTTGAAGCCTCATGTAAATCAAACACCACTTCTGCAAGATATGTTAGCCAAGACAACTTCAGATTGTCCAACACATCTCTCTGACAACAAACTTGACTGGATATGGCAATTGAGTTGGTTAAGTCTAAACTTTACATTCTTCTATTTGTGGTTCAACTTAAAAGATTTTCACATCCCAATTAATGATGTAGCTGAACCGCTGAACTTTGAGTCCTTGCATTAGTGCAGTGCTGGTAAGAAACCTACAAATTCAGAAACTGCTTAAAACATTGCATTAACAAGATTTTAGGAATATTGTTAACAAAAGGTCTCATTTAACAATTTCCATGAGTTTTCTCTTTGATCTTCCTTTACTCCTCTTTACAGGGTTATTGGCTTGATACTCAGTAGGTTAAGAATCTTGTGACTTTTGTTTTTGTTTTTTTTTTCTCCGAGAGATTATGGTTAAATTTTTGTTAGTCCATGATTTAATTTATTATTTTGTTAATTTTTGTCATGAATATTTTCATACAAATCCTCTATGCACGATTCAATCTATAGGCCATCAGATTACTATGGCAACACTGCATTGAGATGTTCAAATACCAATTTCACTATTAAAAAAGATAACTAGGTTAAATGCGAAGCAGACTTACTTATCCTTGGAGTCCCAGCCAGAGATTTCAGCAACTTCTTTCAAAGCATCCCTCCATACCTTCACTTTTTCCCATTCAAATCTCTCTTCATGCTGTCTAAAAGCCTCGGCGAACGATCCCCTTTGGCGTCTGACATCAGAAGGATCCACGCCATAGAAGACTGGAATTACCGATTGCCTTAGATTTCTCCTGCACTCAACGATCTTTCCGAGCTCATCCAAACACCAACTGGAATAAGCATAATTGGGCGAGAGGACGATGATTGCGAACATAGATCCTTCAATTGCTTTGAGAAGTTCCGACGAAATCACTTCTCCTCTTGGTAATTCTGCGTCGTCCCTGAAAGTCGTGATTCCCCGTCGATGTAACTCAGCATACAAATGATCGGTGAACCCTCTGCGAGTGTCTTCCCCTCTGAAACTCAAGAAAACTTGGTATGCCCAGCGTCGAGCTGAAGAAGAAGGTGAAGAGGAGGGGGAGGAGGAGGATTCAGCAGAAGGGCGTGCCATTAAGAAATCTCGAATACTTGCTCTGCCCAGCTTTGAGGATCTTTCTACGAGTAATGTTGCTGATAAATAGAAGAGAGACACTTCCACTAGCAAAGCACGACGTCTGGACTCAAGTCAATGTCAACGCGATGCTACTCGCTAACAGTACTCCATTTTCGTGGAAACTGGGAAAGCAAAATGCTGCCTGCATGAGAATAATAGTTATAAGAGAAAATTACAATTAGGTCCCACATATCAAACTTAAATATCCTCTAGAATTATAAATAAGTCAAATTATTATAAAGTCTTATGATTTTTAGGAGTAAATAATATTAAAACTGTAAAGACCTATTACCCTTAACTTATTAAAAGGGAAGAAAAGAAGGAATAAAGAAATATTTGGCTCATTTTTGTGTGTGGTGGAGACCTTATTTTGAATTGTGAGGCATGATTAATGTCCCACTCTATCTAAAACTAGTTATCGAACTCCCTCTCACCTTTTCACTGTTGCGTCTTCGAAAATCTTTGAGTGAATCTCTTCCTCCCTTTCTTCTCTTCCGAAGTTCTCGCCCTTGAGTGGCTGCATCTTGTCAGGTTTTGGGTTAGTGAATCATCATCTTGGGCGTGGTCAACAATTTTGAATGAGTCAACATTTTGTTCAAAGACCCAGGGTACAATCTCTCTTCATCCTTTAATTTCTTTACTTACTCGACTGCCCTATTTGCATATAAATCAAAACTCTTGCTTGTGTTTGTAGCACAGTGGTTGGTTGCATTTGCTGTCAAAGACCTTGCATTACTCCCATTCTCTTTGTATCTCTCCATGCCACCAAGTTCACTTTCCCCTCTTTTTAGTGCTTGTTGCGATAATTTGTGAAATGGAAAAATCATTGTGATGGTTGTGATTGTGAATTGTAATTGATTGTGTGCAATGCATATATGTTAGTAGGACAGTAAGAAATTCAATCAAGAGGGTAATTAACTACAAAATGAGTATATGCTGGTGATAACTAGGGTGTAGGACAATAACAAGTGCACTTAGGAAATTGACAAGTAGTGTATATGGAATTAACAAGTAAATAGATATTTTTTGGTGACTGGTGACAAGTCTGTTGAAGGTGAAGAATAAGTTTAGTTAGGAAATTGACACGTAGTGTATAGGACATTATCAGGTAAATGCATATTTTTTGGTGACAAGTTGGGTTAGGACAATAATAAGTTGACTTAGGAAATTGATATGCAGTGCATAGGGTATTAACAAGGTTCTTGATGCAATTGAAGCTACTGAGAAACAAATACTTACTATAACCTCCCAAGCTGTAACCACTTCTTGATTAACCATTTCTTGATGATCTTCAGAACGATATCATTCTATGTGTCTATAGGTCTAGGCAAGCACCAATGAACCCAATCATTCTGAACATGTTCTTTAACCCCATCAGCAAATGAAAATGGATACATGTAAGATCCTGGATGCCCATCTGCCCTTATCAATGCTAGCTTCGTCACATCCAAAACATCCAATCCAAATCTCTCACCATTATTAGCCTTATTAGCAGTATTGGAAGTGTCTATAGTATTTTCTTAGTGCAGTATTAGAGAAAACCAACATAAGAAAATGAGTTGTCTGGTTCTCAAGACATGAACATGATACCAATGAGAGCTTATTTCTTAAAAGGTTAAAAGTTCTGACATTGTAATTCTTTTAACTCATTTTTGTTGGAAAATTTGGTGAAGAACCCTTGAAAATGATGTCTTATTATTGGCCTAAAAGAAAGAATTAAATTTAGTATAAATTGCAGAAGCCAAGAAATACTATTAAGTTTAATATCTTGGTAATTATCAAATTCTACACATGATACCCATGTTTTCATTAGACTTTCTTTGCTAGTAAAACTCTATTTAGAATTAAAAAGTGTGATATTCTGGTTATTTGCTGATGACAAGTAAGGTTAGGACATTAACAAGTTCAATTAGTAAATTGATAAGTAGTGGATGGGGCATTAACAAGTAAGTAGTTATTTGCTGATAATAAGTGGGGTTAGGACATTTACAAGTTCACTTAGGAAATTGATAGCTCATAAATGCTGACCTAAAATAAAAATATACACTGTAAGAAATTGAGCATATCATCATCTGCAACAGCAGGAATTGGACGACTTCAAGGCAACTCTAGCAAACCCCTAAAGTAGTTCAAAGCTGAATATGCTACTTGAATCTAAAAATACATTTCCTAAGGTAGAAACCATATAATAATGTATTAAATTTGAAGTCTTAAGTATTAGTCAATGTAATGATAGTTAGATTAATTAGTTAATTTAATGATGGCTATAATGTTCATATAAGCATTTGGTTATGAAAACCATAGTAGGCATGTCTATATATAATAGAGTGCATAGAGCAATAACACAAGCTTATCTTTCGGATCACTGATGTCTGCATTAGGGTGAGGACAATAATAACTTGACTTAGGAAATTGACAAGTAGTGTACAAGACATTAACAACTGAATGATTATTTACTGATGACAAGTAGGGTTAGGATATTAACAACTTGTCTTGGGAAATTGACAAGCATGCATATATAGTTGTACATGTAGGTGGTTAATGTGTGTCATACGTGTTGTGATTCTAATTTTGACTAATATTAAACTTTGTAAATTTTCAATTGACTGTAGATGAAGGGACAAAGGAAGGCTAATATTTCTGGTTATGCAAACTTTGTAGAAGAATTCTACAAGAAGAACAAGGGAAAGTATAAATCAATTGGTGAAGGACAGGGAGATTTGACAAAAGCATGGGATAAGTTATTACCAAGAAAGAAGGAGGAATACTCAAAGAAAGTAAAAAAGGAGATAGGAGAGACAGCTGCAAAATATATTGTATCCTTTCACACTCGTCACTCTCCCAGTCAGTTTTTAGATGTTGCCAAGTATGTTAGGGAAAGGACAAACTAAGAAAAAGATGTGAGAAGATTGGCTTTGACAAACTACTTAATATAGGATGTAAGAAAATACACAGAGATATCTATGAAGAGTTGATGTATGCACTTGACCCCCCAACCCAAGAAATATGCAATAGAGGGAAAGTAAGAAAAATGAATGCAAAGGATGTACAAATTTTGATAGGTGTAAGGAATAAAGGCAAGGAGATAACTGGAGAAGTAGATATTAACGACAAATCATTCAAGCAATTGAAGGAAACTTACTTTAGAATGCCCTACAAGAATATTTTGAAAATGATAACATCTAGGAAAGAGGATGCTCAGTTCGAGTTATTGTTTCTAATGTATACTTTGGAAACTTTGCTGTGTCCAATAGCAAGTATAGGGGTTAGTGACCATGTTTTAAAGATTGTACATGAAACACATAAAAGAATTGGTAAATACGATTGGGCAACATATGTGTTGAATGAACTATGCAATGAAGTGGACATGTGGAAGCAACAACTCAATAAAGTGAAAATGACTGCAAGGAATAACATTGGAGGATGCATATATTTCCTTATGATAAGTGTGTTGTTGTAATTTATAATTTGATAAAATACGGGTTGTTATATCTTAAGAGTAACATGTCAAAATTTATGCAGGTATATTGCTTACAGTATTTTCCCTTTAGCCAAGAAGAAGCACCTAAGCTCGATGATGCCCTCACATATTGGGTTGAGGAGAAGGTTGTTGAAAGGGTAAAGGTAGAGAAGAAGAGTATTCGAGGCATATTGTATGATCCCATGAGTATAGATGGTAGTTCTTCTACCAAGTTTTATCCAACATGTGCTTTTAGTCACCCAATATGTATAGAAAGTGGTCTTGCATTCATATAGCAATTTTCCCTTACTAACACATTTTTTTATAGGAAATAAGGAAGATATATGCAAGAGTAGTGTCTACACTTGGTGAGGAGCTTATGAATCTATAAATGAAGCTTCTATGAGATTCAAAAAACGTTGACAAGACACAAGAAGAGGGTGATGAAATAGAAGAAGAAGCATATAAGGATTTTGAAGAGGAGGATGAAGAAGAGAAAAAGGAAGCCAATAAGGATAATTCAAAAGAGGCTAATAAGGATGAAGAAGGTGAAGGAATAGATGAAAAGGTTGATAAGAAAAGCTCCAAAGAAGGTAAAGAAGAAGATGAGTAAGGAGATGAGGTGGATGCTAAACTAGGTGAAGAGAAAGATGAGAAAAAATTTGAAGGGGACAGGGATGAAGGACATAAGAAAGAAGCAGCAGGAAAAGGAGAGGAGCAAAAATCTGTGCATGAGAATGTGGATGAAGAGAAGGAAGCAGAGGGGGAAGTAGGAGAGTTAAGCAAATAGGATGATGAAGCAAAAGAAAAAGAAGCTATAGAAGGGATTAAAGAACTACAGATTATGGAATTAAAAGAACCTAGGAGATCAAAAGGTATAAAAGACCTGCCATGAAGTCTCCTTAGGTCAGACCTAGTCAGAAGAGGAAACTGGCTGAGAAGGAGCATTTATTTCGAATCTGCATAGCATCGTATAATGAAGACAAGGGAGGGAGGTAAGTCATCACACTTAATCAAAATCAAACCACCTAAACTTTGTTTTTAATCAAATGGTTTTTGTTTTCTTTAACAGGACCTTTGTGCAGAGGTATAGATATTTCCTAACTCGTGTTGAGCTTCAATATCTTGGTGGAACCAAATGGATCAATGATAGGGCATGAAACCTATAGTCAATGAAATCATTTTGCCACTATACGGATATTAACTTACTGCTCTTGTAATTCTATTTTGTCAATTTTAATTTATGACAATGGTTGCCAGGACATTAGTTAGAGATCAAAAAGAGAATGAAGGCAGAGTTAGGAGGCACATTTTTTGTTCAAATTTTATAGGAAAAATAGTAAACAACCCTTGGTCCTGGACTTGGTGACAATAGCAGAGAAATATTGCCTGAGCACTTGGGATATAACATTAGAGATTGTGACTTCATTTTGATCCTGCTCTATTCGTTAGTCATTGGTGGTGCTATGTCTTCGAGATCAAGACAAAGAACTTCTATGGTTTTGGATTCGTTGGTCAACATTTCTGAGTATGAATGGAGAAAGAAAGAGGATGATAATATTAAAAAGGGCAAGAAGCATGCTGAGAAGAAGAAGAAGAAAAAGACAAGCAGATGTGAAGGAAAAGCTAGTACATGCTTGTGTATGTTTGCACTTGTCAATTATTTCATATTAACTTGTCATTTCCTTATGCATAGTCATTAATGGATATTGTTAACTTTTGTATAGAGGGATTGCTTCCACCAAATTCTCTTTGCTGTTAAACCAGATTTATTTAGCGATGACACGAAGCTTGATGTAGTTTGGCCTAAAGTTCAAGTACAGAAGGATACGTAAGTGTTATTTAGTTGATGGATTTTTCTTATATTTGAATTTACTTTGTCTATTATTGAGTTTTCTGATTTAGTACTTTTGTCAAAAATTTTGATTATAGTCATTAGTGTGGTGTACATGTCATCATATGGTTATAGTTGTGGGGCAACACTTACTTAGATGAAGACGGTTATGTGATGTCAGAATACTCAGACATATGAATGTCTTGTGAACTACTTGGGTATAACTTGCGAACTACAAACCTATGATATTTCTAATATGACTATTTTATTCCTGCAGGATGACCTCCGACATGTGAAGGTCAAACTATTGTGGTAACTTGTCAATCATTGCAACAATGAGAAGAAACCCACTGTGATGTCTATGTTATCAGGATCCTACAAGGACAAGAAGAGAAGATAGAAGGGCTATTCAAGCTATGAATATCATTTAAGATCAAATCAAGGTAAAGCTAACTGTAAAATTACACTTTGTAAATGTTCTTGCTCTATAAATGTACCGAAGATGTACTTACTTGATTACATAGTGTTATCACCTTTGTAGAGGCTATAATTTTGGATATTACAGTTTGTAAATTCTAATTTCAATGGTGATTACTATTTTTAATGCTTATGTTATGGTGTTTAGTGGTTGAAATTTTTAACTGAGACAATAATCATTAATAACTACAAAAGGGGGAATGACAATAGGGAAAAAGAGAATGACAAGTTTGGTAGGGGGAATGACAACTGGGTGGGGGGCATTCACAACTTAACATTATTTCATAAGTGATAGGGACCCTGGTAAATGCACAATTATCGTTAACAACTGGGCAAGGGGGAATGACAACTGGTTGAGGGGGAATGACAAGTTTGGTAGGGGGAATGATAACTAGATGAGGGGCATTCACAACTTAACATTGTTTCACGAGTGACAGGGACCTTGGTAAATGCACAATTATCGTTAACAACTAGGTAAGAGGGAATGACAACTAGGAAAGGGGGATTCACAAGTGATGTAAGTTGAATGACAACTTCTTATTCATTCACTGTTAACAGGGCTTACACTAGTATTTACAACTTCAACATGTAGAGCAGCTGTACAAGCATTATCATCCATGCATTTACACAATATTGACAACCCATTTCAAAAATAACTATATGGGCTGCATGGATATACTACACTTTCATATGCATTTACAAAAAAATACTATATGCATTTACAAAAAAATACTATATATAAAAAAATACCATATGCAGTTACAAAAAATATCAACTACATAATAAAAAAAATTACATCTTCCCAGCATTAATTAGCATGGATTAGGGTTCTTGTAGGTACTGAAAGTATGACCAGTCTCATGACATCTTTCACAATGTAAAGCTTTTTCTTTAAAAATTAAGATTCACGTCTTTTCGTCTTAGGTCTTCCTAGAGGCTTTCTAGTCTTCGGTGGCTCCAAGAATGTTTGGGTTAACATATTTGTGGACACTTGGGCATGAAATATCATGTGTGGACACAAGCCTCATGCTGCGAGCATAAATTTTCTACTGTGATATCAACTTATAGCATTTATCCACAAATGTGTATACATTTTCATGAACCAACTTTATTGCTGCACACGTATGTGCACAAGGTATTCCACTCATTTGCCATGCCAAACAAGTGCATTCATGTTTTGCAATATCTACAATCAAATGAATTATTCCATTAGGAGAAAAGGTTTGTACTAAGATCCAATTTTCTTCATAAAATTATGCATGCAAATTTTCAACCTTCACAACTTGCTCCATCAATTTTGCCTCTATATTAAGTCCTACCCTATCTTTTCAATTAATCATAGCTATTTTGGATGTCAGTATTTTGTTTTTCAATTTCTCCCGGTGCTCATGTATTAAAACATCAACATTGTGCTTTCACTCTTTCACACTCCAAGCATTAAATGATTTAGTAAGATTTATTGTAATGTTATCCCATCATTTATAAGGAAACTTACATTGTGCCCATCGATCTACATCCCCTTAAGCTTCAACCCATTGTGCCAATTGTAGACTGAACAATCTAAAATTCCCCATGGCAATATTAAATTCTTCCTCATGCCTAACATAAGCAATAGCATCCAGTAATTTGAGTACAACCTCTTTGCTATTCCCCAACATCCTCCTTTGACCTCTGTTGATTTTTACATATTCAGAACTAAAATTTTCCTTCATATGATGGTAGTAATATGCATGTCTCTCGCCACTGAAAATAGCTTGCATAGCCCCAACAATAGTATTATGCCTATAAAAAACTAATATTATCTCAACTGATCTTATGGTGTCTTTGTCATTTTTGAGAAACTATAACCAATCTTCAAATGTTTTTGCACTCATAATAACATATGCTAGCAAAAATAGGTCATTGTCCACATCATAAGTAGAAGCTACTAACAATGTTTTCTTGTATGGACCACTTAGAAAGCATCCATTTATATGAAGTATGTGTCAAAAATCTTCTAAAAACTCAAAATACAGCATTCATATGCAATGAATAATCTCTCAAATCTGTTGCTATTAGAGGAATCCCATTTTGCAATTGTCGTTGGATCAGTTTTCCTTAATCTATCACAAATTCAAGGGATTATTATACAAGAATCTTGTGAAAAACCATGTATATCTCGCAACGCTTTTTCTTTTCCCCTATATGCTTGACTGTATGTCAATCGCACACCATACTCTCTATATAAGTCTCTTTTAATTTCATTCATACTCTTGTCTATAGTACACCTCAAAGCATCGGCAATGATTGGTGAAGTTAAATCCGCCCTTGCCCAGTGTGAAACAATAAGCTTGTCCTGTGCATTATGGATGTGCTTACCATTGAATCTTGTTACCCTCAAAAAGTCACTATGCTTTTCTATTGAATATGCTACAATATTTCATGGACATCCCTCAACTTTGCACTTAGCAACAATGTAATATCCAAAAAAAGTTGGGAGATGGATTTTTAGTTTATAGAAGTATGTGTCCAATTCCATTAGTTAAAATAAGTATAATAGGAGTTGTTTAATATATTAGAACACCATATTGATGATTTTGAAAGTGGTTGGTCCATGAAAGCTTTTAATATCCAAAAATTGTCATAAATATGATAGTTGGGAGAGGTTTATGTGCATTAATGATGGTTTATGTTGTTAGTGATAATGTGCATTAATGAAATTTTAATGAGCCCATTAGGTATAAATGGGTAGTGATTACGAGTGGATAAAAATAAAGTGTGTGGAGTTATATGTTGATAAAACTTTAAGAGTAGACAATGATGATCTTCTTGTGGTATGAATGTAGTGAGGTTAATTTTTGGCACCATTTGAGCTTGTTGAAACTTTGAGAAGTTAGTATAATGAGGAGTAAACCTTTGATCTCTCAAAATTTTGAGGTAACCGAGGGAAACTTAACTTTTATGGTTGAATATTAATTGTGTTTTGTGAAATATGATGAATGATTTTAATGTATGATGTATGTTGCAATGTTTGACTTGTGAAATAATTTTGGGAAAGAAAATGTCGATTTATGCCACTTACTTGTGATTTAAATGTTTACTAGTGGCATATTGTTACAAAAATGGAGATTTATGATATATATAATATGTTGAATGTGTGGAGTGATTTAAAATGAGTGTGTGAGATTGGTTGCCATAAATTTATTGTTAAAATGCATATTATGTAAGAAATTTGTATAGCATGATCATTGGCGAGAGTTTGTCTAGGGAGAGGAGTAGATTGGTTGAAAATTCCACGTGGTATTAGTAGTAACCGTTGGAATCAAGAACCCTACAATAAATATAAAATCATTCATTAATATGCGCACTTTTTTTTTAAAAAAGAAATGATTACACTTCAAAAAAATAAAAATGTCTTATATTTTTTAAGGAAGGGAACATTTGTTTTTAAATTAATACCATTTTTTCATCTTTACTCATATTTAACAGGCTGTTTCACTCTAAAATAAATATAAAGTAATTTATTTATAGGGACACTTTTAAAAAAATGTAATAATTACACTTCAAAATATTAAAAATATATCACATTTTTAAATATCTAATCTATCAAAAAATATCTTATATTTTTATTCATTAATATGATGGTGATCTTAAGATTATCACTATTATTTTATTTTTCTTTCGGCTTTTAGTAAAATACTTTTTTATTTTTAAAATGAACCCCAAAAAAAAAAAAAAACAGACAGCTGCCGACGTCTGTTTTAATGTGTTTTATTAAAAGGCAATCATTCACGTAATGTTGAAGGATGCTTAACTCTTAAGCAACACACTTCTCTTTTTGCAATCCCCAAAATTTATTCTGCAAGCGCGCATGCTTATAGCTTTAATAATTATCAATTAAAGTTACCATCAAATGCTAAGATCGATTGGTGCGGGTCATTTTAATTTAATTAAAGGTTTTGAGTTTAAGTTTTAAAAATACAATCAGGGTGATAAATCCTCTAAGAGAATGTGGTAGAGGCTTCTTTTAAAAATAAATTGACCTAATCTCGACCTGAATTAGTCTGCCCCCATGCTTGTGGGCTAGGATACCAGAAGCTATTATGCAAAACAAAACAAAAAAAGTTATCAATCAAGTTAAAAAATCATCTCTAGTAACGTTTCAGTTAAAAAAAAAAAAGATCTCTAGAATAGGACAATAAATAATCTTATTTATTGCTATTATTATATACTTTTAATTTTCAATTAATTTTTAATTATATATTTTACAAACTATAGTTAGATCTTTAAAATTTAAATAATTTTTAATAAAATCAGTATATATATGATTATTATTTTATCAATATTCTATCACAATCAATAATGAGTCATTTTTATCATTAATTTTTTTATTCTCGTGTAACTTGTAAACGTCCTCCTCATGTTTAATTTTCATTCAAATTTTGTCAATATTTTAAGTATTAAATTATTGTTATTATTCCCTCTATTTTTTATTTACAAGTTACTTTTTTAGAAGTTTCTAATGTTATTATTCATGAGTCATTTTGCAAAGTCTATGAAATAAGTAATATTTTTTATATTTTTTGGTATGAATACTATTGAGTAATTATAGTATTTAGGTCTAAAATGAAATGACATTTGATGATAGCTCAAAAGTATGAAAGATAAAATATTAGGTCTGATAAGCCATCAATTAAGATAGGAATGGATTTGTTTAAAAGGAAACCTTCTTAATTAAATAAATGTTGAGTCATCAAAAGAATTTGACACTTAAGATTTGAAACTACTAAGTTTAGGGGATCGTTATTTGGACGTGTGATCATTTCTTAAAAATACTTCAAATCTTGCAAGACCATGCTTAGTAAGAATGGATATTTCGACACAAACATATAGTTGAGAGAGTTATTATTGAAAGAGATACGAAAATATTTAGTTAGTATATATTATATTTAATTACGGTCATTTTTTAAAAGATAAATAATTTTAAGAATATCCACTAATTTTAGCTAACCTTTTTTGGTCCATATAAATAATTTAAAAAACCTATAAATAATAATAGAAGAAATAACATTTTCAATGATCGTGGCGGTGAGCATGATAACATTTAAAAATGTTAGTATGTGACAATGTGTTCCCGCTAGCTTTCGGCAATGACAAAGCAGATGAGCTGGACGAAGATTGCTTATTAATTTTTTATATGAATGAGTCATCTTTCACTATTAATTTTTTTATTCTATAATCTAATATCTTAAAAAATTTAGGAATATTCCGTTTAAAAACTAATCGAAACTCATATTATGTGAGATCAAATTTACCCACAGTAGAAAAAATTCAAACTCAAAAAACGTTTATAATAATACTTATAGATCATCTATTAATAAAGTTTTTAGATTAGCAGTGAAATTTAATTTTATGATTTATAAGGTGTGGGTCAAATTTTTATTAACTAGACTAATCTTTATTGATAAGTTATTAATGCACTCTTCATGTATTTAATTCAAATTTTGTCATCATTTTAAAATCTTTTAATAATTATATGATATGATGGCATTTTCAAATAATGTTGGCGGTAAGCAAGATTGGAGGTTCATTTACATTTAAAAAAATGTCACATTATGAAGTTCAAAACTATGGGCCTGTGTGTATAGTAGTCTTTGCCGATGGATTTAATACTATCCAGGTTTAGATATTTTTATCCAGTGTTTAAAAAAAAAGAAAAAGTTAAAATAGTCATATTCATTGTTTAATTAAAGATCTTGTAAGAATGATAGAAGATTAATGTAAGATAACAGTCTTTATGTTATAAATATGAAAGTATGAGTTAGAAAATTTGAAATTTTAATTTAAAAAATATATCCTAATTTTTGTATTGATTCACTTCACCTTTATGTTCTTAACTATTATTCTCTCTATTTTAATTTTGATTAATATATCTTGTTAAAGTTTTTTATCATAAAAATAAAATGAACTAAACCAAAAATATTATAGGAAAAAAAAATTGAACCGAACTTAAAAAACTATATAAACCGAATTATTATTTTTAATTCATAAACCTAATTAAATCGTTGGTCCTGCTCATCCTCATCACAATCAAAAGTTGTAAAAAAACATATGGGGCAAAAAAAAAATTATTGCAAGTACCACAATTTAAAAAGAGTTAATGTTTATTTTTATCTTTGAATTTTTTTTTTTTAGGAGTGTTTCAGGAAAAAGAGTTCAAGGTTTAATTTGATGAGACTTTAAGATATTTAATACTTTTGAAAAAAGATTTCAAAATGCCTAACATTTTTTTTTAGAAAAAAGAGTCTAAAGACAAATTAATAACAAAGAATATTATTAAAGTTTTAGTTCTCATTACGTATGGGTCAAGCACATGCTACGTTGGCAAAAGATGACAAAATTAATGGGTGACTAAAGGAAGAAATTTTTCTCTCCTCAAAAAAATAGTTTATGAGAAAAATCGTCTCTTATTAGCATAAGGATGTCTAGAACTTCTCAAAAAAAAAATTTCAGCAAAAAAAAAAACCTTAATCCTGTTTTATGTATTGATATTTTTGGTATAACATTATTTGGAACAATATTTCGTATGTTTTTTAGTTTTTAAATATTTTTTATTTTATTTTTTACTAATATTTAATACTTTATTTATTTAGTCAAAATCAATATATTTTTTTTATTATATATATATATATCTATTTAATAATTTTTATTTATCTTTTATTTATTTTCAGTTTTCTTTATAAAAGAGTTAATAGTTTCAAATATCGCAACTAAAAAAAGAGAATCAATGACTTAATGTTATAATTGATTAGTTTACTTAAGTTTTGTAAATCAATGATTTTATTGTCGTATTTGTGGCTTGAAATTTATTTGTGATTGTTGTGTGGTTAACTTTAAATTATAGTTGTTTTGATTATGTTCTTTTACTTTAAATTATAGTTGTTATAATTTAATGATTAAATTTACATATTCATGTGGTTAATTTTGATTTTAAATTTAACAAATTATGTAATTTATTAAATATTATTATCTAGGTGGTTTATTTCTTTTCATGTCTTGCTGCTTTGCCGATCTGAGAGGATCAGGAAGAGGGTCTTTCTTTTTCCTTCCTTCCTTTTTCATTCACTTCTCAAATTTTCACCATTCATTATCATTTTATTAAATAATTTTTTAAAATTATAGAATAAATGAAGGGTAAAGATTAAGGAAGTAGAGGAAAAAAGAAGAGACAGAAAAGGAGAGGCTCCTTTCTCCATTAGCTTTGGGTCCGTGTAAGGAAAGGCATGCATCCTACCATACAGAGTTTAAAATAAATTGTACTATTTATAATTTATGAGCTGTTCTTATAAATTATTTTATACTTCCTCCATTCAAAAAATATAAAACATTTTTAATCAAATCTTATTCCTTAATAAAATATTTACTTATTTTTAAATTAATTCTATCTTTTTAAATTTACTCCTATAAATACCTTAAAATAAATATAATGTAATTTATTTAATAGGAGCACTTTTAAAAAAAATGCAATGATTACACTTTAAAAAATTAAAAATATCTTATATTTTTGAATATCTAACTTCTTATAAAATACCTTATATTTTTTAATCAAGGGAATATTATATATAAGTGTATAAATATATATTTATGGCAGACATATATGGATAGGTATATATATTATACTCCCTTCATTTAAAAATGTAAAGTATTTTTAATCAAATCTGACTTCTTAATAAAGTAGTTATCTACTTTTAAAATAACTCTACATTTTTATATTTATCCCTATTAAATATCCTATAATAAATATAAATTCATTCATTAATAGGGATATTTTTTAAAAAAAGGCAATGATTACACATCAAAAGACTAAAAATACCTTATATTTTTAAACATCCAATTTCTAAAAAGTACCTTACATTTTTAAATTAGGGGAGTATATAGAAATAATAAAGTATTACTAGCTTAGTTACTCTTTTTTCGAAATGTGATATAAAAAATACAAGGTATTTTGAGTTTTTCAAAACATAATTTATACAGTTTTTTTAAAATATTTTTAATTATAAGTGTAACTAATAAATTTTTTAATTGAGATAAATTATTAAATAAGGATAATTAGTACTTCTTTTATTCAAAAATCTAAGGCATTTTTAATTGAATTACACCCCAATAAAGTTATTAACTGCTTTCAAACTAACCCTATCTTTTCATATTTATTCCTATTAAATACTCTATAATAAATATAAAGTCACTATCAATATAAGTACTTTTGAAAAAAAGGCAATGATTATATTTCAAAAGATTAAAAATGCCTTATATTTTTTAACATCTAACTTCTTAAAAAATACCTTATATTTTTTAACAAAAGGAGTATAATTTTGGGTAATGGTTTTCTTAAAAAAACGTGTAATTTTAAATGTTGTTAATTAATTTATTGCAGGGTAATAATTTAAAATACCTTATGATAATAAATAATCGGATATATACTATACGATGATGAGAGAATGATAATAAAGTCTTAAGAGAGGAAACTATCAGTAGTTGTGTTGTTTTTTTTTTTTTTCAAATTAAACTTGAATTGTGTAAATACTATTGATTCAGATAGTTGTAAATAGAAATTTCAATTATAAAGGAAGAATTAAATTTAGAATTTATGTAGAACTTTGAATTTACAATTATTATTTGATATAAATTTACAATTTATTTTTTTTAGAAAATTTTATCAGAACTTGCTATTAATCTTCTCTCTCTCAAAACTCGAGTATTTTTGGTAAGTATTAAAAAATTTTCAAATTTTTAAGCCTTATTACTAAAGAACATTGTTTTAAAGATTGAATCAAATTGGGCTGTCGTACTAGTTGGATTGTCAATTGAAGTTATTGATGACTTAATTTAGATCAAAAAATTATTTTCATGATTGAATTAGATTTGATTAGAGTTGAGCCACTATTTAGTTGAATATCAAAGTTATCCAAAAACTAGAACAATTTTCAAAAAATTGGATTATTCTAAGCATAATATTGAAAAAAGCTTAAAAAATTTTAAAAACTAGAAAAATTGAAAAAAGAATTAGACCTACTAAAAGCGACTATTACTTTTAGATATTCACATACTGACATACACATAATATAATTTGAGGCTATTTTTTTAACAGATATTGATAATTATAAATGCAAAAGCATATACTTTTAAGTGTATTTATCTCTAATTTAATCAAGATTTACATATTTTAATTTATAAATTTATTTATAGTCACATTGTGTTATTTCATTAACAACTAGATTTATTATAGGTGTTATTATATATATATATATATATATATACATACATACATATATTTTTAATATTATTTTTATTTAATTATTATATTATCAATCTAACTGTTGGTTTAATTGGTAAGACAATGACAACTAATATTGCTAATTTTTTCAGTTTAACATTCAGTTTTTTTTTGAAAAAACACAATCATTAGTTTTTATAATTTTATTGAATTTTATTTTTAATTCATGTAATTTTTTTAGTGTTTTCGATCCATATAATTTTAAAAAGATTATATGACATTTGTTTTTTAAGTTCTTATATTTTTAACTTTTTAATTTTTTACTCCATCTAAGGATTGAAAGTGCTGAATAAACTATAATAATTAAAAATAAAATTTTATGAAATTATAAGAATTAAAAATTATATTATCTTTTTTTTTAACATGGCTAAAAGGAAAGGTTTATTAGGTTTTTTTTTTTTGGTCAAAGGAAAGATTTATTAGCCTAGGAGTGAGAAGAGAAGACGAGGAGAATAAGAAATTCTAAAAGAGGGCATTAGCAAAGCAGCGAAGCGTTGAGATTGAGGACTGAGGAGTGGCCGTTACGAAAGAAAGCGACAAGCACAAGCACACAGAGACTGAAATGTTCGTTACGTGTACCTTCTCCGTAAACTACGCCGTTTCGACGCGCTTTGTTGTTGCTTCTCCCTTTCGCTTCTTCTTTCACTGATCTCGAACATTCCTTAATCGAGATCGTCAACTTCATTTCCTTCTGACCCCTCCCGAGGAGCCCAATTCCCTGATTCCAGATACCCAGGTCATTATTCCTTTTTTCTATTTTAATTTGACTTTTTGTGCGTTTTCGCTTTTTTTCTGGGTTATTTGAATTTTGTTTGCCTCCTCTATTTCTTTATTCTCTCTCTCTCTCTCTCTCTCTCTGTTTGCCGTCTCTTCTCAGATCCTAGATGCGATCTTTTCTGTTTTGAATTGTATCTTGATTTGATGACCGTTGGGGTTGAAGAAAGGGCGAAGATTTATTGTATTTGTATTTTATACTGATTTGTTGTTGATCTGATTTGAAGAAATGGTCGTTAGCTGAGGCGAATTGCTGGATGTGTTGTGGCCTCTCCTTAATCTAGTAGGTATGGTCTTTTCACCATCGTGTTTGGTGACACAGTGTGTATGATTTAATTTGAAGGGTATTCTTTAGCTTAATTACTAAGATGGATTTGTGATTGAAAATATGTCTCGTCAAATTGAAAAGTGGTTGCGCATTGGAGCTTCGCTTACAATCAAAATTTGCTTCTTTTATACGTGGAACATCTGTATTTTACGGCATTAGCTTTTGAGCTTTATTAGCATCCATTTATATATTATTATACAGCCTGGCACTGTCGCGACGCTAGTGTTATTTTATCAGCAGCACTTTACTCAACTGAGAAGTTAAATCTGCCCTTTTTATTTCTTTGACTTCACTGAATTAGAGAAAAGTTCTGTGGTTGATTGCAGGAAATTTCTCTTTGAAATTGCTTGCTTGGTAGTTGGCAATGGATTAAATTGATGTACGATGCAGAGATCACGTAAAGCTCTTCTGCACAGAAGAGCTTTAGAGAAGGCTGCTGGCGGAAGAAACCAGTTGTATAATGTTTCACTGTCCTTGGTTTTTATTCTATGGGGGCTAGTATTCCTCTTCAGCTTATGGATCAGTCGTGGTCATGGTTTCAGAGGTATCTTCCATTTTTCTTTTGCTTTTAATTTTGTGACTGCGGACTGTTGTGAATCATGATCCTTTTCTTGGCACTACTTGCCCTACTAGGTCATCATTGTGAATGTCGAATTTTTCACATTACCTTGTTTTAATGTCTATAATTATGTTTGAGATTTACATTAATTTAAATGTCCAGGTACTCTTGTGTTTTATGTACTGATCATGTGAGAATTTTTGTTTTATACTTTTATTGCATAGTCAGTAGTATGAGTTTCCAACTAAATTATGTTTTCAATGGATAGATATTAACGTTTAAACATGCATGATGGCTATTGCATGGTTTTCTAGCTTATCTTAGTTTGTTGCTTAATATGATCATGAGAGACAACATATCAAAAGTATTTTTGTGGAAAGAGTAGAATATATGACGCTGTTAAGCCTTAAAATAGTTCTCGTGACTTGTAAATGAAGACTGAGTATTATCAAGGATATTCCATCCTATCCTTTATTTTCATGTGTGCCCTGGAGATTTTATATATTGGAGGCGTTTATTTACTTCCATAACATATAGATATTCACTGCTATATCTTGATGTGTGTACCTAAGTGCTCTCATCTTCAAAGTCATGCTCCAATTTGACTGCCTTATAGGTTTCTAGGTCATCATAGAATTTCTTTCAGGTTTTTGGGTGGAATAATGGAAATGATTGTCATTTGATGGTTGGCATATTGTTTGGCTTAGAAAATTCTCTATGGGCATTCGGCAAGGGGTTTGACATTTTGCTATATATTTTTTATTGGACTATCTATCACTGAGTCTTAGGCTTGGTTTGGATGGAAAGAAAAGTGGGAAGAAAATAGAAAGGAGAGAAAACTAGGAGGAAAATTTTCCAAACATAGTAAATTTCTTTACTATTTTTAGGAATTTTCTCTTCTAGGTTTTTTCCCACCATATTTTTCTCTCCATCCCAGCAAAGGGTTAGAGTTGTGGAAGACAGGTATAAGTAAAAGGAGGTGGAACTGTAAAAACAAATGGAAGAAACTTCCTGCTTCTAAGTGATTTATAAGAAAATCATTGTTTGAAGAAGCAATGGAGGAAGAAAAAGATAATAGGGAATGGCATGCTACCTTACCACTTATTTTTTGAAACACAGAGAAGCATATGTAAAGCTGTGAACAGCTGCACATCGTCTGCTAATCTGAGGCTATGATGCTGGAGTGACATACATACAAAACATGACTATTTGTTAAACTTAGCGAGAATGGGTGAAATGCCCGTGTTCCTTGTCTTTCCCTTTCTTTGCTCTCTTTGGAAGCGGCTCTGTAGATGAACCTTACTTCAAATATGTGAATTGTTCAATCAAATCTGACCAAGTTGTTTCTAAACTTCAATTACAATATACATGCATATGCATAGTGCTTTCCATTCCAAAAACCATAGGTTTTTGTTTGCTTTACTTATTTTTTAATGGTTGTCAAAACATTGTTGATATATGGTTTAGCAAGCTAGCATTAAGCATTATTGTTGGCAAAACATTGAAATGATGATTTTTTTTTCTCGTTAAAATGAATGAGAAGTAGACAATCAGATTAAACTATTTGTTAATAGTTTCACATTGGGTTTCATCTGTTTGAAAGTTAGACTGTAGTTGTCCCAGCCTAAGTTTAGTTGCGTGTGTATGTTTACCTAGGTTACATAGATGCAGGTACGAGTATCCCATACGATACTATATGATACGGGGATATGGCAAATTTTCAAAATTTTAGGATACAGGTATGGGGATATTTATAATGTATATTTCAACATTTTATGATATAAGTACAGGTATTTTGATTTTTAAACAAGAATTTCTAAAGTAATATAAGGATATTTATAGTAATTAACTAAAATATTAAATGTTTTTTCAAGTTTTTAAGTCATATAGTAAAAAATTATTGAAAAAAACTCACATCACAAATGTTAGAATTTGGGATACGTATGCAGAAGTATCCTACAAGTATCGTATCGGATACGGGTACGTTTATTTTTTTGAAGTATCCATGCTACATAGATGTTTACTTTATTTTTTCGGTTTTTTAGTCTAAGGCATCTGCATCTGTTAGGTAATCATTACATGTGATGAAAACTTGTCTTTAATGCTGTATTATATTATTGTGATGAGGGACTTTCATTGATCACCTTATAATTATTTACTCAGTTTCTGGTCTGCGAACATACAATTGAATTCATTGTTCTGGGGTTACAGGGTCTAGGACAAATTGAAGCCATACTGTACTAGGTCTATGTTTCAATGAGTTTTTAATAATTTGTTTCGAGAACAAAAATGCTGGGCAGGTTAGAAACTCAGTGGGTAAAATATCAAAGTTGATGAGAAAATTAAGAGTAACCTAGCCTCCAAACCTATGGCCCTTTTCCATCACACCTAAGATATGCATGATGTATGTTAGGTTGCTTCTTTGAAAATAACTTCGTTAAATATCTTTGGCAGCCAAATCCATCAATTAATGAGGACTGGTAATCAAAAGTTTGGGATCTGGTTGATCAAGCAGACCCAACTTGGAGCCCACGTTGAATAACTGAAATAATAGAAAGAACTTGAGGAAAAACCCACAATACCAAAACACATACCTTCATGACTGCGCAATTTGACTAATAAACCCCCAGTGGGATTTCTAAATACCCTTGAAGGAAGCTCCTGTTTTGGGGTAATCTCAGCTTGCTCATCAGATCAAATTAAAATATGTCCATAATATAACACAAACCCTATGACCGGTTAGCTTCATCTTATTGTTTGTGAATGCATGTTGTTTGCTGTAGTGTTTGTACTAAAAAATCCAGTCTTGTTTGGCAAGCATGTTGATATTTCTATGATGCACTTCTTCCTCCTTATAGCTATGGTTATTTATTGTCATTGGATTGGAGGGAAACTTTCTTTTTTAGTGCATACTTTTACGTGGGTTGCTTATTTTAAAGTGAAGGATCTTTCTGCTCTGTGGTTGACCCTCTTCTTACCAATCAATTTATCATCTTTGGATGTAGATGGAATCGAAGAACTTCCTGTTGGGGAGTCAAACTGTAGTGAAAAAGGCCACAAAAATGGTGAAAACTCTAATTCTGCAGTCAAATATTTGATTAAAGAATCAGATCTTTACCATCATTTTGAAGCTGTCTGCTTGAGTGGCGAGCAGACTGATGCCTTTAGCAATGATTCACTCCCCACTGGTGAAAGCAACGAATATGTTGCACCTGATGAGAAAGAAAAGTTTGCATCTCCAGACAGAGAGCAACTTGGAGTTGATATCTCCGAAAAACAAGAAAATAATTTGTCAAAAGCTGAACATCTATCTCAAGCTGTGCCACTTGGGCTTGATGAATTTAAAAGCAAGGCATTTAGCTCTAAAATCACATCTGGCACAGGCCCATCTGGAAGTGTAATACACAGAGTCGAGCCTGATGGTGCACAATACAACTATGCATCAGCATCTAAGGGGGCAAAAGTTTTGGCTTCTAACAAAGAAGCCAAAGGAGCATCTAATATTTTGGGAAAGGACAAAGACAAATATCTTCGAAATCCATGTTCTGCAGAAGAAAAATTTGTCATTATAGAGCTTTCAGAAGAAACCTTAGTAGATACAATTAAAATTGCCAATTTTGAGCACCATTCTTCCAATTTAAAGGAGTTTGAGCTGCATGCCAGTTTGGTTTATCCAACTGATGCTTGGGCCAAACTCGGGAATTTTACTGCGTCAAATGTGAAGCAAACTCAGACATTTGTTCTTCCTGAGCCAAAATGGGTGAGATATCTCAAGTTAAATCTCCTAAGCCATTACGGTTCAGAATTTTACTGCACACTTAGTGTAATAGAAGTTTATGGTGTGGATGCTGTTGAGAGGATGCTGGAGGATTTAATATATAAGCAAGATAATCCATTTGCATCTGGGGAGGGCAATGATGACAAGAGAGCAGCATCACCTCATCCAAACCCTGCTGAGGGTGAAGATGTACATCAAAATACGTTCAGAGGGATGAATTCTGAACTTGATACAGAAATCTCTTCTGTGAACAATGAAGCTGTAAATAGTAACGTGCCCGATCCAGTTGAAGAGGTACGCCAACAAGTTGGAAGGATGCCTGGGGATACAGTTCTCAAGATTCTGATGCAGAAAGTCCGTTCTCTAGATTTAAACTTATCTGTTTTGGAGCGATATCTGGCGGAATTAAATTCTAGATATGCCAATATTTTCAAAGAGTACGGCAAAGACATGGGGGCAAAAGATAAGCTATTACAGAAAGTCAAAGACGACGTTAGAAGTCTCCTTGACCACCAGGATGCTATAGTATGTTAAACTCATCCTGGATAACATTTTCACTATTCATAGTATAGAAAATTTATTTTCATTTTGAGAATGATTTGTTGCTCTTGCAGACCAAGGAAGCCAGTGATCTGCAACAATGGAAGTCCCAGTTTTCTATGCAGTTGGATTATCTTGTCAAGGACAATGCAGTTCTGAGGTAAGAGTTCGCACTTTGCAATCATTTTCTTGAATGCTTCAGTTTTAGCATGTAGTACTACAGGTGGGAAACGAGCGGGGCTAAGCCCATAAGGCTTGAGTCCTTAAGCCCGGTTTCTCAAAAATTGTCTGATTTTTGAAACCCAGGTTAGGCCCTTAAGCCCGATTTCTCAAAAATTGTCTGATTTCTAAAACCCGGCCTTCATTCAAAGGGCTTAGGGTCGAGCTCATATGCCTTTTATCATTATTATTGTTTTATTTTTTGAATTTTTTAAAAATTAAAATTTTCAATTATAACATTTCATATATTTTTAAAATACAAATTATAATATTAAAATTAAAAATAAATAATAGAAAATCAAATCTTAAAGTATAAACCTATATTTTAAAGTTTAAATTCAATTTAAAAAATAAAAATATTTTATTTTTTTAGAGTTAAAGTAAAAAACGGCCTAAAAGGGCCACCCAAGCACGAGCCCATTTTTTCAGGGCCTGTTAAGGTTAGGCTTCAAAGCTCAGTTTCTCTAAAAAATGACATTTTTTCAAGCCCAAACCCTTATGAAATGGGTTTAAATGAGTAGCTCAGCCTTTTCTTGGCCCTAGCAACTTTAATGTTCGAAGTACTAGTATAGATTTTCCACTCTTTTCCTTGCTTACTGGCAACTTTCCACTTTCCTATAGACGTGGATCAAACTTAGGTGTAATTCCTTATCTTAGATATTAAGTTTTTTAATTAAAATATAAGAAGTATATAATTCTTAAAGAATATCATGACAAGCATTTAGTGCCATTGAAAATGCATATAATTGTTTGTAAAAACGGTACTCTTTATTATGATATTATTAAAGAATCATATATTTGTCATGTTTTAATTTGAGAACTTGATAGCAAATGTACGAGTAACAGTACATAAATTCTTTCACATCTGAGATATTATTAAGCATTATGAGACGTAGATTACTTTTGGAAATTTTGAACATGCAAGTCATATTGGGAAGAATTGTAGGTTTAGTACTTGCAGTTATACATAATTTGCATTCACATGAACTTGAACTCGAGACCTCTTGTTTAAGAATAGCCCCTGCCAACATCTATTTGGTCAGTTGTCCTCTGCTTGTGGTTGCTCTTTTTCTTATTTACATGAATTCATTTTGTTCTGCCACTCTTGGGCAAAACAATAATAAAATAAGCTTCTTTTTTCCCCTGAATGCTTTGATATTACCAATCCTTGTCAAGACATCATAAAAGGAAGATTATATAAATAAGTGTTATTTTCTTTAAAAATGCAGAGCTGAGGTTGAAAAGGTGCGGGAGAATCAGAGGTTTTTGGAGAACAAGGGCATAATTGTTTTTTTTGTGTCCTCTACATTTTTACTAATAGCTATAGTACGGCTATGTGTGGATATAACAGCGAGTGTGTATAGAACAGTGAGTGTTGATGATAGAGCAGGTAAATCTGGGAAATTTTGTGCGAGTAACTCTTCCTGGTTTTTACTTTTATTAAGTTGTAGCATTATTGTTTTCATATTAACTTCATAATAATTTAATCTCCAGAATTTTGTTCTCTCTCTTGGGATGCTTTATCTTAAACTAATATGTGTCGTTGGAATTATTGCTTTCATTGTTCGTACTTTCAGATAACATCTAGAAGATCTGTCAGTTCGTAAATGTTCTTTGGGTAATTCTACTAAGGCAAAATTGATAGCAGTATGTGGTAGAAGCTTGAGAAGAAGTTGCTGTAACAAAAAGCATTAACCAATAGGTTTAAGGAAGAGTGACTAATGATTTGTTTGATGAAAACCAAATCAGACAGGTTTTTATTCAGTTAACACATGACACGTCTCAACCCGTTTGATGTTTTCTTTTAGGCCTGTTTGGTTGCAAAAAAACATGGGAATGAAATGGATTAAAAATTAAAAATAAAGATAAAAATAAAATGATGATGGTGAGATAAGTCAACCATATTTATAAGACAAGAAAAGTAATTTAATTTATGAAGTGGATTGTTATGATTCATGAGATTTATGAAAAATGTGATGTTTTGTTTAATGAAAACGAAATCAGTATGATTTTTATTTAGTTAACCATATGACACGTCTCAACTCGTTTGATGTTTTCTTTTAAGCCTGTTTGGTTTTTAAAAAACATGGAAATGAAATATATTAAAAATTAAAAAATAAAGATAAAAATAAAATGATCATTATGTGATGGATAGATAATTGAATCATATTCACAAGGAAAAAAAGTAATTTAATTTATGAAATTAAAAATTATAATTCATGGGACTTATGAAAGTGTAAGGATTCTGTCATTTATAATATACAGTATTTATTTAGTTTTATTAGATTTATCATAAAAAAAGATAATTTGATTTATTTTAATTTTAATTTTTTAATTCATTTCATTCTATATTTTCTAAGGCCCTTAGAATGGTCATTGCATGTTTATAACTAGAACTAGCCTTCCATGTGATACACCGGATGTCGATTAATAGAAGAAAAGAAATAATTAAATACGCTTCCGTATTTCTTTGCCAAAAAACAATTTTTCAATTTGTTAAACGGAAAGAATAGGTAATCTGCCATGAAAAACCCCCGTTTTTCTTTTCTTTTTTTAAGTGGCAAGTACGTGAAAGGGGAACTTAAGACAAAGCCTAGGCATGGAGGCCAATTCCTCTATTGCCTTTGCACTATGGTTGAGAGTCTATTTTAGGGAGATGAAATGGAGTGGGATGGCTAAAAGATATAAACTATTGTTTGTAAGTTTTTTTTTTTAAAAAAATGATGGAATAGCAAGGAAGAGCCTCTAAGGCCTTCCTTTGCCATCAATAGCTCAATATTTTTTGTCCCTCTAAATTGAGGGGTTAAGGATAGAGTGGCACTATAACATTCAAAAAATTTTAACCCTGATTTATTACTTAATTAGGGTAGCTAGTGAGTTAATGAAGTGTATAGCCAGATAGGTTTAATTTGGCATAATTGCTGTGATTTCAACCCTAGAAGTGGGTCCAGATCGATGGCGGGCCACCCGGTTAAGGAAAGAGGGCAAAAATGTACAGGGTTGTGTTCTGTGCCACACGTCATAGTGCGTAGTTGGTTTGCCGCAGTGCACGGACACAATTTGAACGTAACGGGCTCCTCTGTGCCGTGCGCCACCAAAAATCTGATAAATCAACTCGAGCTGTGTGAAAATAAAAGAGAGAAAGAGGAGGAAAATGAAAAGCTTGGTTTTGGCTCTGCTAGGACACAATATTTGGCCCCATTGTTGATAGATTGGAGCTTCCAAATACCCAATATAAGATCATGGTGCTTTCTTCTTCCTTTCTCTCCTTCATTTATGATTATTTATGATAAGGTTTGAGTTGGGAGATGGATTTTCGGTTCATAGGAGTATGGGTCTTATTTCATTATTTAAAATAAGATTAACAGGGGTGATTTAATGTATTGAAACACCACATTGATGATTTTGGAAGTGGTTGGTCCGTGGGAGTATTTAACATCTGAAATTGATATTTATGAGGTAGTTGAGAGAGGTTAATGTGCATTAATGATGGTTTGAAGTGTTATTAATGATAATATGCATTAATAAAATTTAATAAACCCATTAGGTATAAATGGGTAGTGGTTATGAGTTGGTAAAATGGTGTATGAGGAGTTTTATATTGATAAAGCTTGAAGAGCTAGATGATAATGATATCCTTGTGATATGGTTGTAGAGAGATTCGTCTTGGTACTATTCAAGCTTATTGAAGCTTAGGGAAGTTGATATAATGAGGGGTAAACCTTTGACCTCTTAAAAGTTTGAGGTAACCGGAAAAAACTTAATTTTTATAGTTGAATGTTAATTGTTTGTGAAATGTGATTTATGAGTTAAATTAATTATGCATATTGGCAAATGCTTGATTGTGAAATGGTTTTGGAGAAGAGAAAACCTTGATTCTACCACCTTTGATGTTTTGTGAAATTACTTGTGATTTATTACTATGGGTGGAGAATTATGATGAATTAAGTGTTAAATTGTGAAGTATTCGTGTTATGTGAGTGTAAGTGTTGAGAAAAGATTGTTAAAAATGCATATTATGTATGAATTGTGCATAGTATGATCATTAGCGAGAGTTCACCTAAGTAGAGGAGTAGATTGGTTGAAATCCACATAGTATTGGCAATGACCATTGGAATCGGGAACTGGCCTTAGCACCGACCGTTAGAATCGGGAGGTAACCCTTGTCCCATGGTTGATTTAGGACTGTCCCACTTGTTCTATGAGGGACTTGAACCTAACTAGTCTCCACAAGTTCATAAGGAAGCTAGATTAGGGGTACGACACCCCATGGTTGTTAGTATTGGGGGAAACCGGATTACATAAGTGAGTGAATTAACCCTGACCTAGTAGTCCTCACAAGTAAAAGGTTGGATTAGTCCGTGAAAGATATAGCCTCGTGATAGCCACCAGTTTCGTGTCAGAGGTAATAGGAGGATATAAGGTTGGCATATGATCATGCATATAAGTCCAGCCACATGGTTGTTAGTTTTGTGATCTAATGCGTGTTAAAGGCGCATGATTGTTATTTTTTGCGACCCAAAGTTATGTTTTTGAAAATGACATGACATGGTGTTTTGTGACAAGCCCGATCACATGGTTATTAGTTTTGTGAACCGTGGCCCAATACTATGTGATATGTGTTATATACCTATTTACATCTATTTACAATTAATATATAACTGTAAAGGTTAAGTGAAACTTTGTTACTGAGTGATTGTACTCACCCCTCAATTCTCAATATTTTTAGGAACTAGCTCATTGGATCAAGTACGGAAAAACACACATAGACTTAGGATTTATGGAGTAAATCCTCTTTATGTCTCTTTTTAGTTGTTTACATGTATAATTGTTAATGTATTTGCCAACTAGGATTAATTGTCATGAATGGTGTACTACTTGTATAATTTTATGTTTAACTAGTGTATTTTGTACCCTGGGGTTAGTGAGTTTTTGTTGTAAACCTGAGGATAAGGCTAAAATACTTGTATAAGTAGAAACATATATATTTTTGAGAAATATGAATGAAATGGTTGATTTTGTGCAACTTTTCCTCCCCCTCTATGTTTTGTGAAAATTGGGGTTGAGTAGTAATTTTGTAAAATAAGTGTATTTGATTGCATGTGGTGTGTTGCATGAGTTTGCAAGAGTCCATTGAGTGTGGTCGAAGGGTTGGTGTAGGCTATTGGCACGTTGATTGAGTTGAGACACCCTATTTGGAAAATTTTGTAAAAATGTGTCAAAATGAATTTTAGTATCCAACTTTTGATGGAAAATGAATTTGGGTGTGAAATCGGTGCCATTAGCTAGAGCTAGGAGAAAACTTCGTATACACATCAAAACCACTTCAATCAGACGTCGGACAGAGATTTGAGACGCATCAGAAATTCGCTCCCTGTGCTGTCAATGACAGTACTAATCTATCAAGTTTTGTGCAATGCACCATAGCGCATGGCGCCTCACGTTGCGGCGCACAAACCGTAAGCCGCAGCGCACATGTCCAATTTGTGTAAAAATTTATTTTGAGTTTTAAAACTCATTATTTAGGTCCCAATTGATTTCCAAACTTTCGCTTTATTTTCAAAACTCTAATTTGGAGTCCTTAAAACATATTTGAGATTTGAAAGGTTGAAAATTGGGATCCCTTGAAATAGATTTTGAAAAATTCATTTATAAACCCTACAGTTTGGTAATTCTTGTGAGTTAAGCTCTGAATTACCATAATTTAGAGTTAAGTGTGATTTAATCTCAAGGAGGTTACAGGCACAATATAATTATTTCATTTAAAAAATTACCTCTAATCTTCTATTTTAATAAAAAAATTCTCATGTTATTTTTGTCCTCTAGCTATCTCTCTCACCCTCTATTAGGGTTGCACATGGGTAGGGTTAGGCCAAGCATCACCCAGTTCGGTGCCTAGCCCGATATGCACTTGGGCACCAGGCTAACCCGATTGATTTGAAAATATTTTTACAAGTATTTTTTTAAAAATATATAAAAAAAGTTTTCCTTGAAAAAAGTATTATTATAATTTAAAATATATTTTTTATAAAACTAATATTAAAATCAAAAGTAATTTTTTAAAAGTTCAAATGAGCAGTAATTGCCAATTACTTCCATATAATAATAAGTTAAAAATAAATTTTAAATTTTAAAAGAAATTTAAAAAATTGTAATGATAAAAAAATATCTAAAAGATCATAAAAATAATATAATTCATAATAACTTTCAATAAAAATAAACCATAAAATAAATATTATTCATAAAAATTTAAACAAATAAAAAAACTTGCACATGTTCAAGCAAGGTAAAGTTTGACACTTGCCGATGCTTGACCCCATGTGCCTAAATACTTCAAGAAAGGTCGAGCTAATGGGACATTCAGATATAATGTATAGCATTACCTCCCGCAATATTTCTCTTGCTCTTGCCATCTCTTTCTATTGTGCCTTTCAACACTATTACTTTGTTGTGTTTTTCTCTTGTACAACAAGAATGTTTGTTTAAATAACTTCATTACTTGCTTTCTCTTTTTTATTCTTAATTCTTGATTATCTTATTTAACTGTTAATTTTAATTATTATAATTGTTTAATAGACATTATTATTTTCTTTAAATTTAATCATATGGGAAATATTGAAAGAAAAAATTTAACTCATTCCATTCCATTCATTTTATAATAAGTCCCAAATAATGATCATATAAAAACATTCCTTCCCATCATAAAACTCTCAAACAATTAAAAATTTTATTTTATTTCACTTCACTCCATTCCGTTCCACTTTCTTAATAACCATTTCTTTTCATATAATCATAAACTTTCAAATGCACTTAGTGCCATAAGAAACCTGAAAGTAAAATTACAAAACAAAAAGAGTCGTCAAAAGCAGCGTTAGAATAAAATATTCATAGAAAACAACAAGCAAAAAGAGTGTTTGCCCAAGGAAGAACTATGTTGTGAACACTTCTAAATCAATTGTGCATATATATATATACAGCAAAAAGAAAGGTACATGAAAGTAAAACTATTAAGAATTTAGAAATATATATCCAATCAACAAAAACATTTTTTTTAGGGTAGAAAAGGAAAACTGTAGAGATGACTTCCAATGAAAAATAAAAGCACCAGCTCAAACTCTCTATACACATCAATATTTTCATCATTTATATATTGATCAAAACCTTTGAACCAATGATCAGACATATCAAGCAGCCAGCTGAATCACAAGTAAATTAAAATTTTGTAATAGAAGCAAAGCAAGATTCAAAAAAAAAAAAAAAAAATGCACCTCTCATTCAGTCATCCATTAACATGTTTTTGCAGCTCTAAAAATAAATTCTCCACCCTCATGAATTTGAATGAAAATATAAATATTCCTACTAATTTGTATTATTCAAAACCTAAATCAAAACCCACAATTTCTATGAAATCATGGAACAAGAGAGGAGAGAGAGAATTTGTTAGATCACAATAAACTTCTGAATTAACCGTTAGGTGTAATAATATATATATACAACAGAAACACATAAATGTCCTATGTGAACCATTCTCTTGACACCATCTTCGTCTCTGCCGGACACTCCCCTACTGAACATAAATTTATACCTACAACACGAACGAACAATGATTCCAATTACTTCCAATTACTTTCAATTTCAAAATTTATCCAAAACAGAAAGAAGGAATTATTCCCTAGCTGGTAGAAGTAGATGACGGTCTCGTGTGAATTTTTAAGCCGACACTAATTGCACTGTTATACTTCTAGCAAGCGAATCGGAATAATCATAGATGCACCCACTTTCAATAATTGATGAGGTGTAGATATTGGAACACACGACAAAACATCTACTGAAGTATAATCCAAAATACCCAATGTCAGACAGCCAAGTTTACAATGATCAAGATCTTGAAAGCCCTTGTGGCATTGCAATTTGTTTGATTCACATATTACAGTTCCAAAATCCCCTACTTATAAAATTTTAAATGCAAGGCAAGCTTTTCAAATATAAAAACACTGGTTGAGAACAAAATAGGCCTTCACTATCATTTAAAGGCCTCGTTGCACCTTAATCTTGAAAATATTATCTTACCAACCTTAATTGAAAATGAAAACAATCAGGTTACATATCACACTGTAAAAATATAATATATATATATATAGATATAACAGCAATCCAGTTTTCCAAGCTTCTAAAGCTTTAAATTGGATGAGAAGTCAAGGAAAACATCTAGGTTTAGGAAGGGGCGAGAGAAAGAGGGGTGGGGGATCTAACCCTTCAAGGCTTCAACTGAAGTTATCCAACATCAGTTTTTTTTTTTTTTTGGGGGGGGGTGGGGGAGGAAAAACGTTACCCAACATACAAAGCTTAAAAAATAATCACAATGATATGATAAAAGCCCAAAAATTGTTATTATCGAGATGACCCCAAGAATGAACTCAGAAATTCCATATATCCTGAAGGAAGTATGACAAAAAATAGTCCTATTAAAGAATGGCATCACTGAATGGAAATTTCATATGTTTTCTTCGGTTTTTCTGGGAAAACTAAGGTGTCAAACTTGTCAAGTGTAAAAACTCTTAGCATGAATGCATGATGACAACATAATTTCAAGAATGCCTCATTTCAATCCCTGAGCTTGAACGCATCACATCATATAGTAAGACTTCCCACTTTGCAATGCATAGAATAATACGCGAGACCTTTTTAGAAATTAATGGATCCGAGAATGGCAATAGAAGCATAATGAACATAGTAACTACACATATCACATGTAATGAATAGTCAAAAATTTAATTATTTCAATCTCTAAAATTGACATTGCAGAAAAGAGGAGGTTCAAAAATTTCAACTAAATGCAAAAAATTAAAACCATCCCAATAATTGGTTTAATGCCCAACTAAAAGTAAAAACTTGACAAGGGCAACAATGTTGATTGAAATAGTTATGGGTGACAAGAGAAATAAAAGTAATGAATAAAGGTTGGCAGTACTGTTGTGGCTTTCATGTATCAAGTTAGCCATGCTCGCATCTTTTTAGAATTGGAATCTGCTTTGGTAATGAGCAACATAGGAATGGGAAGAAATTTAGTGCTTTTGAAACTAAAGGGACATATGACATATAGAACAAAATAAAACCTGGAAATGAAGGAGAAACAATAAGTATGAAACGACATTTAGCTAGTACATGTAAATGAAAAAAGTGATAATGGTACGTTGCCATACGGCAACAATAGAATAAATGGTCAACATAATTATTAGAGAACGACCATGAAGAAAAACAATTATTAGATTGAGTTCAATCGTTATGGGGGAGAACAAACCTAAAGAACTAACCCATGCAATTTGGAAAGAAAAAATTTATTTAACTCTTGAACAATGACTTCGGCAATGACAAAAATTCTAAATCAATTCTAAAAAAATTATCATGTGATTAACAATTAAAGCAACCAATTTCCAGAATAATAACTCCAATCGAACTAATGATTCCAAGTCTCTAAAAGCACTTTCTATTTGCTTGATCCAAAACTGATAGTCCACAATGCAGCACACTCGTTGTATAATGAAAGTTAAAAGATAATCTTAACCAAACATCAATTGCTCCTTTTTATTCCCAATGTCATACCTTGTTTATATCATCGACCAACACATAGACCTATTTATTTATTTTTTAACTAAAACAAGAAATCATATATCAAATATCAAGGATCATACAAAAGCACCAAGAAAACAACCTAAATCCTCTCATAGACCTAGTTTTAATCACACACTGAAATTTACCATGTCAACAAAGCTGTTTCAATTCAGCAAGAGAGGCATAAATTTATTACCTCATCCAAGTACCTAAGTTGCACTCAAGCCGATACCTGAGCACCTTCACGATCATTTTTATCCTCTGCACCACCCGAATTCTCAGCTTCAGCTGTTGTACCTACAGATTCTGACTCAGTAGCAGTCTTGGCATTGCTCTCTTCCTTAAAAGTTTGAACTTCACCTTCAGGTAGAGATTCTGAATCTGTTTCCTTATTCCCAAACAACTTTGACGGAAGCAAAGAAGCCACTGCAGCTCTTGCACTTCTTTTTGCAGCTTCAGCTGCCTCAGCCTCCTTAGCCTTCGCTTCAGCCTTCTTCCTTTCCTTCTCCTCCATAAGCTTGGTCAACTCCTCCTCTCTCCCTTCTTTTCTCAACTCTGCCTTAACAAACTCCTGGAAATCCTCATCAAAATCAACTCCATTGTCATCCAACAAGGTATCAACTATTCCAAGAACCTCATCCAATCTTCCCTCATTGCTGAGCACTTCATCATAAACTGATAACTTGCAACATCCATTTTGAGTTTCTTGACCATCAGGTCAAAGAAAGACTTCGCCTCATCAATCCTGCCAACTTTACCAAGCCATCAACCAACCTATTGTAAACTGCCAGGTTTGGTCTCAGCCCAGATTCAACCATTTTTCTAAAATATGCGGCTGCATCATCTGGCCTATCCTCTTTGAAGCAAGTATCCATCAATAAACCATAAGTATACTCATCTGGGTTCACCTCTTTGCCCTCCATTTCGCCATAAATCTCCTCAGCTTCCACGAGCATTCCATTATTACACAATTGCTCAATCAAATTATTAAACGATAATGTGTCTGGGCTGCACCTATATTCACCCATTTTCCTAAATACTTCCATTGCCTCATTAAATCTTCCTTGTGCACAATACATCAACCATCACATTGAAGCTTCCCAAATTAACTGCCAATCGCCTTGGAGGGTTGTGCTCCCTTGTCATCCTATCAAACAACTTCAAGGCCTCATCAAACTTTCCGTTCTTGCTCAATGCATCCAAAACCGAATTATATGCAATGGCACTCATCTTCACCTTGGAATTCTCTCCAACAGCCTCCTCGTAACATTCCATAGCTTCTTTATCCATTTCCCTCAGGAAATACCCCTTCATCAAGCTCCCATACACAGCCCCATCTTCAATAACCCCTCCCAATTTTCCTTTCAACTCCTCATAAAGCTTAAACACGCCATCCGGATCTGAATTCCTGGCATGACCCAGCATCAGATAGTGATACACAATTGGGTCCGGCGCAAACCCTCTGCCATCCATTTCCTCTTTAATCTCATAGCTCGGTCCAGCTTATTGTTATCCACCAAACCTTTGATTAGAATACGATAAGTAGTAGGAGATGGGTTCATGGGGGCGTCATTGATAAATTGCTTGTAATGCTCCAACGCCGTATCGGGCTTTCGGCAATCAAGATACGTCTGAAAGATGAGATTATGAGTTATGATATTGGGTACAACACCAGCTTGGGTAATGAAACGATGGAGGGACAAAAGATCAGAGTATTTAGACTGTCGAAGAAGAGCAGTGAGCACGGCGTTGATGGTAAAAATCGTGGGCCGGCAATTAGAATAGATGGAGTGGCGAGTGTAGAGAGAAGCTTCTTCGAGGTCATTTTGGCGAATAAGAGTGAGGATGCGATTGTGGAGGTTGAGGCGATTACCCGTAAGAGCAGAAACATGTTCAGGGAGCTTAGGATTGTTAGGGTTCAGATAATACGGTGGAGATTGGGATTGAGGCTTGGCTTGCTGGGGCTGAGAGCGATTAAGAGCAGAAAGCGGAGGTTCGATACGGAGCTGGCGTTTGCGACGGCGTCTTTCTGCGGCAGCTTCTTCGGGAGATGAAAAGGAGAGGAAGCGAAGGTAGACGTAACAGAGTGGTTGTGGAAAATGATAAGGTTTGGCAAGGTTGAAGAAGATGGGTTTGGAGAGAGCCATTGATGTTGAGGATTGGAAATGGCAACGAAGTTGAGGGTTTCTGATAATTCAACAGCGATAGGGTTCTAAGAGGGTTTAGAATCCACTGTACTGCCCCTCTAGTAACTGAAACGATGTCGTTTTTCTGATATGCTTAGAGAATTAAAAAAAATATATTAATTAGAGTATATTTTTAATCCTTTAATTTTTATACAAGATTTTAATTTAGTTTTTTTAATTTTATAAAATATTTTTTTAGTCCTTTAATCATAACATCTTTAGTTTTAAATGATTACTTTTTGCATCAATCATTATTAATTTAAAAAATTAAATTTAATATATCAATATTTAAAAATATTTTGAATTTTTTATAAAGTTAAAGGACTAAAATAAAATGTTGTATAAAATTAAAGGACTAAAATAAAATGTTGTATAAAATTAAAGGACTAAATATATACTTTAACTAAAAATATTATAACAATTAGTATATTTTAAAAGATTAAATTAATGATAATTAAATTCTTCACAATTTTTTTTAAAAAATGAATGACTAAAACACACACTATGGACAAATTTTATATCAATTGAGAACCTTAAATACTCTAATATTGCAGTACACCCTTGTGGTACTTATTTAGAAATAAGTTTTTATGGAACAATACCTAATTACTCCTCTTAATGAAAAGGTCAAATGGGTTGTTGCTATGAATAAGTTATTACCAAAACTCAAATGACTTGCTTGTATAAATTCCACTTATCCACTTCAACATGTTCTATCAATTTTTCTAACCAATTCATTCCCAAATAGATTGTTATTAATTATGAATAGATTATTGTTAAAATTTTAAAAAATACCACTTCATCTCAAATTATAAGGCACTTTTAAAAGAGTTTTTTCCGTTTCAAAATATAAATACTTTGAATAAATTACAGTTTTCATTAAATGTACAAATTCTAATATTATTCTTCTTCTCTCTATAATTAATTGTAGTTTCTTTTCTTTTTAATATATTAAATTATGAATATTTTTAAAAATTTTTATTTTTATTTTGAAAAGATAAAATTGTTAAATATATTTAATGAAATTTATTGATATGTAAAATTTTATTTAAAAATGTTTTATAATTTAAAACGAAAAGAGTATTTGTTTAAACTAGATTAATACTTGCCAATTCAACATGTCATTTTAATTTTTCTAATTTATCAACTATCATCAACTATATCTTACAAATCGCATAAATGCAACCTCATTGACCCAAAAAATCTGCAATCTGACTAGTCCGAAGACTTTGGTCTCATGTTAATATTCCAACCTCATTGGCCAATTTCATGGATTACGTATACAAATTTTGGGTTCCAATCATCTGCACCTAGCTTTTCAAATTTCAAATGTTATTAGCATTTTCCATGGGAGCCTAAACCATTTTCGCGTTTTTCATTTATGATTATTGTCTCCTCCAGTTCCTCATGCTTCTTCAATTTTTCCATCTCAATTTCTCCCAAGTGCAATTTCAAACGTAAGAACTTTCACGGGAAAGCCAATTGATTCCACCTTCTCCATTATGGCCTTGTCTGTTGCACTTTCCCAAGGTTTCTGGCAGCTACAGTTAGATCTTAAGAAGTCAGAAAATGAAGTCGTTGCGAAGGGAAGGGAGGGAGCAGACAATGGTGTTAGGGAGGTCAAAGCGAAACCAGAGGAATAAAGGTGTGGGTGATGGAAGGCAGAAGGCCGAGGAAGATGGTTCTGTAGGGTTTAGAGAGAGGGCCTTCAATGGAGATGACGAAGGCAACAGCACGATCATTAGAGCAGTCACCTTCCAAAGTCTACCATGGAAATGAAATGGCCCATGCCTGGGCTTGAAATTATGACCACCATGGAGGGCTTCAAAATCAAAGAATGAGAGGGTTCTATGGAAGCCATCCCTGAAAAGGCAAATGCTAAGCTTTGAGATGTTCTTGATATGGAAGATTGAATATTTCTGAACAAGAATGAGGAAAGAGAATTAAATAAGTTTATAAACTCTTTTCTTTTAACCTCCATGTTCTATAGAATTGCAGAAGAATTCTGATGGGATTCGCATATCTTTATTTCAACCTCTTCGAAGTTTCATCTGCAACTTCAATCATGATGCAATAGGTCACCATCACTACCATACAAGTTTACATGAAACCATGCGACCTGAATTAACACATGGGTCGTAACAAAACTTAAAAAAAAAAGTATGCCAAATGCTTAAAACAAAAAAGGAAATATCATGTAGGGAAATATTATATAATATCCCCTCATCGTTAGGATAATCCAACGTGTAGTCTGAACAAGCAAAAATACATCTTGCATCAAAAAATGAGCAGACTTCTTTTTCATTCAATAAAATAAAATTTTTTTTGGGGGGGGGGGGGCGCTATGAAAATAAAATAAAACAAAAAGATAAAAAGAATATTGAATTGCATGATATAACCAGTGGATTCAAGCCCTCCTTGATCTCCTGAGATAAATGGGACAAGCCCAAAAGACTTCATACTAACTGCAGTCTTCTATGTACACAAACAACCTTATCCTTGCAGGGGTGAAAAAACATGTCCCAACATATATATCCTCCCAACTTTGAACTGGGCTGAGGGCAGACACCCTCCAAAAATGCATGAAAACATGAATTGTCAAGCAAATCATCGGTCGACCATCAGTCAGTATTTGTAACCTGAAGAACCAGGCGGAGCCGGCGGTAACCGTGTTGGTGTTCGACGGCTGCTCGAGTTTGGACCATAATTAATGTCACCATTCTGGGTGGGCCGACCATGACCGTTGGATCTGGATCTTGAAGAACTGCTACGACTAATGGGGCCATTGGCAGCCACATCAAAGGCAGTTCTCCAGTCATCACCACCTGAACCAGTGCTTCTGGGACTGCTCTCTGCAAAATAGCCATCTAGAAGTTTAAATAAAGAGAAGGAAAATAAATAAATAAATAAACAAGATGCCTCTGGTCAACACAGCAAAAATGTAACTAGCATTAATCCTACCAACATTCTTATGCCCCGTTTCATAGCATGCAAGAGTTTTTATGGAAGTGGAAGAAGTGAGGTGGAAATAGTCTTAAAACATTTTCTGTTGGCACATATAAAAGTGGGGTATTTTTTATGAACGAAGCGAGAGAGAAAGTGGATTCCATGAGTATGAAGGTGGAAGTGAGTTCCACCAATTTTGATGGAATCGGATTCTTTAAAGTAAGATTCATTATACCAAACAACTTTTTTTTTTTAGTTTCACTTCCACTTCTCCAATCCCAAGCTACTAAACGGGGCATGGAAATGTGCAACTAATGAAGGTTGCAGGATAAAATTGCAGAGGAGAAAATATTATCTTCTCCATCAAAACATTAGTTATTTAATGTTTGTTCGATAGTAAGAATATGGGAAAACAGAATTTTAAATATTGATAATATAAAGTAATAAAAAATACCAAATATACCTATTTTTGGAACTTCATTAGCCAAATAAATAAATAAATAAATAATGAAAGAACCCTCATTTATGTTTTAATGAATTGATTTTGTTCAACGCCACCTAAGAAAAGGTTTTCCACCAACCTGGTGTATTATCATCTGGCCAGTTAGAGGCAGCAGCTGCTCTGTCATCATGTATACTCAGCTGGCGTGTCAGTTTTGAGAGAAGTGAGGATTGTTTCTCATAACGCTCTCTCCTACGCTTTACATTATGGTCTTCTTGAATCAGCTCCTCTATTTTCGCGGTGCTTTGAGCACTGCCCAGCAGAGAGAAGTATGAAATTGATAACCATATTTTGTAAGAGAGGAGAAACTAAGATTGATCAACAGTCAGATTGCATAAAAATGGGACATCGATGTTAATCAATATCAATATGTATAAAAACTAGCGGATTCCATGCAATTCATAATCAGCCATGAACAATACAACTTACAGCCTATCTAGTTGATTTTGTAAATAAATAAAGAAAGAAATAAAAAAGAAGCATACACAAAAGCTTAGATTATACATTTTAGACGAGGTATGCCACTTATGGAAGCAGGTTCAAGAATTCTTGAAGTTGAAAGCCTGCCAAGGATGTGTTATCATGTAGGGTGCTAATTGCCAAAGTTCTTGTATTGCCTAAGTTTGCCGTAATTTGTTCATGTCAACCGGAGTTTAATTTGTAAACAGTTGCAAGCTTTGTTAATTCAGCAAAGTTTTAGATTGCAATAGGATTAAAAAAATCCTTACACCAATAGTTATTTTTTGCACACTCAAAGTAAAATGTATGAGATTCTTTAGGTGGTTGTAGTATTAGCTAAATAAAGGTTGAGAATCAAGAGTAAATTTTCAGGTAAACTTTTGCCTGCCAAAAAAATTATTTACGTAAACTTCGTCTACAAAAATTTGGTAGACCAAACAATCACAAAGAGCCATTTATTTCAGGTTAGGTTCAAAGACATTCTCAATGATTGATCACAAATGAGCTTCTCAATAAAATATTGTGTTTGGTCACGTCCTTTTCTCCCTAACCTTTTCTGTTCCTCTTTCCTCTCAAAACAAAACAAGTCAAAGGAAAAAAAAAAAAAGCTTTAAAATTTTCAACTTCCCTACTTACTAGATCGAAACAAAGGCAAATTAATATACAATAGAAGCATCAATTCACAGCAAAAGGCAAGGCCCAAAACAATCATAAAAGACTTATAAATAGAGAATGACTATAGCATGAAGAAAAGAGAAAATCTGATTACAAGAAACAAAAACAAATGCAGAAGTGACAAGAACTTCAAAAACCTGACAGAGCTATATAATTGATTTAGCATGTCTTCCTTAGCCTTTTCAACTTGGCAAAGGACAACTGCCTGCTCAAACAATCAACCAGCAAATGTGTTAAAATACATTGACAAAACAAGGATAGAAAAAAGGAAATTGTAAACAACAGCTTACCTTCGGTACATTAGCAGCTAAACTGTTCAGAACAGCTTCAACATAGCCACGAACTTCCTGAGCCATCCATCTGAGTTCTTCTTCAGGATCAGCAGGCCTTCGAGCCATTGTATCCTAGTAAAGGATAAGAAAATAAATTGAGCAATTTTTTGTTATTTATAATATATAGGCTATTGACTGCACACAAGGGCAATAGCTATGAACTGGCAACACACCAAGGAACCGTCAGAGAGACTATGCCTCATGGTAGGGCCACCCTCAGGTGAAACCAATATTTGTCCTCCTTTTTCTCGTATAATATTACTTATTTTATTGATCCATTCAACTTTATCAGCAGTGCTCTCAGCCTTTAAAATAACAGCACTATGTGCTGCAAGATAAGGAAATCATGATTAAAAATGTCATGAAAGATCACAAATAAAAGTGAGGAGCAGAACAATAAGTAGCCATATTAACAAGGGAATTTACCTTTCAGAACAGTTTTATATGGAATTCTGGAAGTAATCTTGAACACAAGATTCAGTTTTTTAGAATCAGGTCCATTGGACTTCTTATCCTTTGAGCTTTTAGATGGAGGATCCTGTTCCTCAGAAGTTTCTTCAACATTGCACTCCTGGATAACAAATAAATCATATTGTTATCAGGAATATAATTTATGCTCTCTCCATGCTTAGACAATAGTACAACCCATGCAAACGAAGCTATTTTGCATGATGAGATCAATCAAAGCATTACGTGAACTATCAAAAGTCAAGAGAAATACACTACAAAATTCTGTAAAATGAAACAAGAGAAAAGGATAGAAAAAAGTAAAAGAGCCATTGAACAATAGTACCCATTCCCATAGAAAATGTTACACGTATAAGAAGTCAAAGCCATCTATCATCAGCGGGGAATAAAAAAATTTACTCTGGTTTTAATTCTCACATATACAAAAATGATAAAGGAAATGGAAGAGGAGAAAAGAATAGCTTTTAACAGAGAGAGCAAGAATGATAAGAAAGAATTTATCATAGAAAGTCTTAAAAAGGTTCTAATTTCCTATGACTCTTTAGATGGATTACACGAGTGCGCATTTGGCAGTTCATGGTAATATACACAGCACAAGGCCAAAATCATAACCAATCAAACGGCTAAGAATTAGATCCTTGCTATTGCCACCTCATTCATCAGGATAATATTGAACTTTCAGCAATCGTTATGGCAGGTCCATACATCTAACTTAAGCTCAAAACCTTCTACCCTTAGGGGACACATTAGAGATATTAACGAAATCATTGATCATTCCTAAACCTTCTTACAGCTTAACTACTTAGAAATTAGATTGAAGTGGTCCAAGACAACGCTTTTCTTTTTAGTTCACGCCAATGATGATTCTTAACCATAACATATTTCCTAAACAAGGGTAAATGCCAACCAAGTACGCAATAAACCACTTATGAAATGAATCCATTCAAGCACCCATAAAATCAGTTTTAGAATGTCCAGTCATATCATAGTTGGATTATAGAATCTCTGCCTCCACAATTCTACAACAACAACAACAACCAGCCTTTATCCCACTAGGTGGGGTCGGCTACATGGATTGCAAGACGCCATTGTGTTCTATCATTTATTAAGCTGTTAGAAATATTATTAATTAAGAGATCACGTTCAACAACTTCCAAGAGTGTTCTCTTAGGCCTTCCTCTACCTCTCTTAATCGGACTCAAAGTTATATGTTCCACTCTTCTCACTGGTGCCTCCCTTGGTCTTCTTTGTACATGCCCAAACCATCTCAACCGATTTTCTACCATTTTTTCCTCAATAGGTGCCACCCTCACTTTTTCACGTATGTGCTCATTTCGAATTTTATCTTTACGTGTATGTCCGCACATCCATCGTAACATTCTCATCTCTGCTACTCCAACTTTATGCTCTTGCTGTCCCGTTAGAGCCCAGCATTCACTACTATATAACATTGCCGGTCTGATAGCAGTACGATAAAACTTTCCTTTAAGTTTATTAGGCACCTTACGGTCACAAATAACTCCTTTAGCTTTTCTCCAATTAAACCACCCAGCTTGAATTCTATGTGAAATATCTCCACTGATTTCGCCATCATTTTGAATAATGGCTCCCAAATATCTAAACTTTTCCACTTGAGGTATAATTTGATCTCCCAATTTCACTTCCAAATTATTTTCGAATAGTCCTTTATCAAATTTACAATATAAATATTCCGTCTTACTTCTACTCAGACGAAAACCTTTCGACTCCAATGTCCTCCTCCATAACTCAAGTTTGCAATTAACCTCTTCTCTTGTCTCTGCTATAAGAACTATATCATCCGCGAAGAGCATACATTTCGGGATTTCCTCTTGAATATGTTCCGTCAAAACATTTAAAATCAAGTTGAACAAATAAGGACTCAGAGATGATCCCTGATGTAGTCCAATCTTTATAGGAAAATCCTTTGTTTGACCACTAGGCGTTCTTATACTAGTTTTTACCCCCTCATACATATCTTGTATGGCTTTAATATAAGCAATCCGTACTCCCTTTTTTTCCAACGCTTTCCAAAGCACTTCTCTTGGTATACGGTCATAAGCTTTTTCCAAATCAATAAAAACCATGTGTAGATCTTTATCTTTACAACGATACTTTTCCATTAATCCCCTTAGTAGATAAATCGCCTCTGTAGTTGATCTACCTGGCATAAAACCAAATTGATTCTCAGAAATACTTGTCTCCAATCTCAACCTGTGCTCAATTACTTTCTCCCACAATTTCATTGTGTGGCTCATGAGTTTAATCCCTCTATAGTTAGTACAACTCTGAATATCTCCTTTATTTTTATAAATAGGAATTAATGTACTTCTCCTCCACTCATCAGGCATTTTCTTGGACCGTAAAATCACATTAAATAACTTAGTTAACCATCTCACCCCTTCTTCACCTAAACATTTCCACGCTTCGATAGATATACAATCAGGTCCGTTAGCTCTACCATTTGCCATTTTTTTAAGAGCTTCCTTTACCTCCTTATCACGTATTTTTCGATAGAATGACAAATTTTGTTCTCCTTCACCAGTTACTAAATCCTCCAAGTTATTAGATGAATCCTCTCCATCATTGAAAAGTTTTGAAAAATAAGTCTCCCATCTATTTTTAATTTCATCATCTGTAACTAAAATTCTTCCCTCTTCATCCTTAATACACCTTACCTGTTCTAGATCTCTTGATTTTCTTTCCCTACTCTTGGCAATCTTATAAATATTTTGCTCTCCTTCCTTCGTCTCAAGGTTCTTATAAAATTCTTCAAAAGCTTTAGAACGAGCTTCACCACAGCTCTCTTAGTTTCCTTCTTAGCCATACGGTACCTCTCCCAATTTTCCTCATTGTTACACAAATGTATGGCTTTAAAACAGTTCTTCTTATACTTGATTTTGTCCTGTACACTATTATTCCACCACCAAGACTCCTTATCTCTCAGACCAGAACCTTTCGATTCTCCCAAAACTACTTTTGCAACCTCCCGTATCTTTTTAGCCATATCCTCCCATATGATGTTAGCACTTCCCTGAGAATCCCAAATTCCTTTATCCAAAAGATTTCTCTTGAAAATATCTTGCTTCTCACCTTTTAATTGCCACCACCTAATCCTTGGTGTTACTACTTGTCGACGTTTTTGGATTTTACTCATAATACACACATCAAGGACTAGGACCCTATGTTGTGTCGTTACAGCATCTCCAGGGATCACCTTACAATTTTTACAAAGTTTTCTATCTGTGTTCCTAACCAAAAGAAAATCAATCTGCCTCCACAATTCTAATGCAAGCAAAATCATAACGTACATCTGATTAAGGAAACGGGCAAGTATTGACAGTTCTACATACCTCTAATGTAATAACACCACGGAAGTTTCTTTCCTCTTGCTTTTTGTATAACCAAGCTGTGAGACAAAAAAATAAAACTATCGAAGTTAACAACACATACAACAGATTGTATGGGTAGTCAATTTTATCTCTCAAACCAAAATAAATCAAGAGTTCAAGATGCAAGACAAATAAAAGAATATGATGATAAACTGTTAGTAACTAATTTAAATGAGATTCAAGTAACCAATATTAAAGATAAAAGAGCAAGATTAAAATATGAAATTTAAGAAAAATTATGATGAAATACCACCAAATGCAAGTATAAATATGACATTCTTGCAAACAGTAGCAAACCTTTCCCGTCTTTGCATTCAGCACAAACCATCGCCTGCTCCAACCATTTGTTTTTGCGCTTTTCTTTAACAAATATCCTGCAAGTCGGAAGATTAGAACTTAGCTTAATATAATGATGATTAAAATGCGAGTATCAGTAATTCAAATTAATGAAATAAGTGTCTTTGCCAATTCCAGCTTCCAAATCTAAAGCACAGCTTGGCATGTGTTAGGAATGCCTTTCTAGTAAGTAATTTGGCAAAGAAACAGAATTATCTGAGCTTTGGAAGTGAAATAAAACAACTACCATATAACATTTAGAAGTATGAATACCTATGTTGAATTCACTTTCAAAATATGAACTAAGCACACATGAAACACCTAAAAAACAGCAGAAAAATTTATGTTGGACTCCATAAAGTAACATGCAAAAAGTAAGCATTTGATCTATATAACATTTGATATTTTCTTTTTGAATTTACGAGAAGTGTGCTCAAGTCATTTACTTATTTTATAAAATAGTTGTTCATTAAATGGAGACCACAAAAGGCAAGAGAGGAATTAAACCCCGCTTTTGACTGAGAAGTCAAATCCATATGCCAACCTAAATAGTACATCCCAATGAGTATTTAACAGAACTCAAGCAATCTTTACCCACAAAGGAAAGATGTGCAGGGAGGAGAGGTGGGGTGGAATAGAAAGACTAAACATGTAACTGATAGGGCTAAAACTTCAAAAATTCCGGTACAACAAAAATCTTGGTCATTTTCCAGTAAATTAGCATCCAACAATGAAACAATTCAAACTTAAAGATCACAAATTGTCTTAGTCCACCAAAGGAAAAAAAAAAAGAAAAAGAAAAATTGGCCACAGGCCCAAAACAGAAACCGTTTTACAGAGAAGCAGCATGGAATAGACATATAGACCTGCTGTTATTTCTCCTTCAGGACCAGCAGTCTTTAGACCAGAAGCTTCTTGTCCTTCTTTCTCTGCCTGACCTGATTTGTCCTTTTCCTTATCTTTGTCCTTCTCCTCCTTCATTGATTTCATGCTTCCACCAGTTTGAGGGCTAGTTGCCTAAGATATTGTAGTTAGCAGGCAAAGCATAGGGTCAACACATATCAGTAAGTTCCAAAAGCAGAACCTCTTTCATTATATTCTACAAATTCAAAGCAACAGGCAACAATATGTGACCACCTACCCGGTTGAGTAAAGATTGTTCAGCATCATGCCCTTTCTTTGAGGACCGATTTTTCAGCTCCTCCTCCCGACGCTGCCTTTCCATCCTAAAGTAAATAACACAGGACAGTTAGATAGATAATAATCTCACATGCCAGAAGCTAAGAACATGCCAACTTAAATTGATCAAACGTCATCAGCATGTCCATTTAAATATTCCCAAATAATTGTTCTATGACAAAAGCACATAATCATCAGTTACTAACATGTAAAACTTAATCATGTCAGGAAGCTAAGACAAAGGAAAATAGATATCACAACTCAAGCTCTAATAACATTTATAAATTAATTACCTCCTTTGCACCAAACGAATGAAGTGCTGGGGCGGCACAAATGCTCGTTCCATATCAACTAGTGCCACCACCATTTTCTTTGCCTCATTTTTAAATCCATCCAGTGCAGCCGTTGCAATAGCCACAACCTAGTAAATTTTAAGAAACATATCAGGATTGAAAGAAAAGACGTATACCTAATCCCACCCAGTGAGGCTCTCAAGCAGAAGATATAAACTTTAATTGGCAAAGAAATACAATTGTTAAGTAGAAAATGAACTAACTTGACATTTACTTGGCAAAAGAAATATAACAATGAAGCTCATAGCCATACCTCCCTCTTGAAAGAAGGGTATCTTCCTAAACCAGGTGTAGCGCTGGCAGCAGCTGAAACAATATCCATCAGGACCCGATGTACCTGAACCATAACCAAAAGAATATCTGTTAATAGCCATAAAAACACATACACACAAATAATTCATTGGGAATAAAATGCACAAAGTATTGTGTTTTATGGAAAATTTTGTTATAATCAAATAATTTGAATTAGACTCCTTTAAATATTATTAACACACATAATTCATCGGAAATAAAATGCACAAAGTATTGTTTTATGGAAAATTTTGTCATAATCAAATAATTTAAATTAGACTCCTTTAAATATTATTAGATAAATGAAAGTAGTCATCACTTTACACACGGTGTTTACAGTTGCAGACCAAACAAATTTATAGATATTTTATGTTAAAAAGGCAACCACTGAAGGTTCAACTACAAAAAACCAGCGACAGCATAGAAGGCAGTAAACATGGAAACTAGATCAAAGCTATAAATGACAAGCCAACTCAAAGAATGATGAACAGCAGGCATTACTATCAAAAACTGCTAGTAATCAAACCCAAAATGACAAAAGAAGACAATGCACAAAATATAAATACCTCATCCACACAAAGCCGTGATGGTTCTTTTGCAAGCTCCAGGACGCCTTTAATCAGAGATCTTAATCCCTTTTCAGGGGAAATGAGATATGGCTGATAACCGTCAGCTTCTAGCACAATCTAATAATTGAACAACCAAGTCAGTAGAAGTAGCAAAAACAAAAATCAGAGCCATATGTGAGCGTGCATGCACAAGTGCACATCCAAAAAAGTAGGACAAAACTTACCCTTTTTACATTGTTGATGTCAAAATGCCTATCTAAAGGTAATTGCTTCATTCTATTAGGAAAACTCCCCTCAAAACTAGCAACAATTTTCCATCCAGATCCCTGCAAGGTTATTCATAGTAAATATAGAAGGATACTCAACTTATAGGAAAAAGATTTATGATTGATAAAACATGTCCGTATCTACTTGTCAACAAATCAACAAACGTAAAATATGCTATTTTACTAATTCAGCGGTGAGCATGAGAATGATTAAGGTTGGAGATGTTAAGAAGTATATCCAAACCTTCTATCATCTCCTGCCTTGGGGAAAAGTGGTGGTTGAAAATGGATATTTTGAATACAAACTAATCAAACATGTTTCCTTTTCCAAAACCTCCCAAAGATTGATCTTCTCATAAATAAATTGGATATAAAAGAGCAAACAAAGTTCTTTTTAGCAAACACCAACTTGAATCCACTGAGATAAATAAAATCTAGACAAAGAAAAGTTGGTGCAAGAGAAATTAACATTCCTTGTAACAGATCAAATGAGATGAGATCTGTTAAAATATAAGATTGAGGAAACTCACCTCACCAGTGGTAATATGTTGTAAGAACTTATCCTCAAATTCACGGCAAAGTTCCAAGGCTATGGCACGTGTACCCTCTGCAGTGGTAACCATTTTCTCACCAAGCCTCACCAATTCATCTTGAATTATCTGAGACTTCCCTTGCAACCTAATCAGTTAAAAAGTCAGGATTAATGGAATCTTTCCCTTTTCAAACTCAATTGCATTGCCAATGTGGGTAGGACCACACTCCTATTGATAAAAAAATAAAAAAGTAGGAAAAAAAAAAACAAAATCTTCATTGCGAAAGGCAATACAATTTTTCATAACAGTATGAAAAACTCAGAACTTACATGAAATACAGCTAGGATAAGAAGACCATGATTCAAGGACAACTCGAAACAGATACACTGGTTAATAAGCTACTCAAACTGGAAATAAAACCAGATTTCACGCTGTCTTTTCCATGCAGGAAGGTTTTTAACAGGAAAACATTTTACCAAAAACGATAAGGAACCAACATTGAAACAGAAAATCAATCTTTCATTAAGAACTCACTGGACTAAATCATCATCTGCTACCCTTCAGTTAGGTTGCCTCTACCAACAAAAAATTAGATGAGGAGGCAAAAAGAAATTGATGCTTCCAATTACCGATAAAATGCCATATTACAACATATGTAAGTTACCCAGACAGAAGGTTAGGCAGCCTGAGCTTCATACGATTCCGAATCTGCTTTGCCAAAGCATCCACCAAAGCTATCCTTCCAAGTTTACTTGGAGGAGCTCCAGTCAATATCGATTTAAGGCTTTCGCTCTCTGCCCTCCATGCAGTTTCCAATGAACTTTCAGAACCAGCAGATCCAGACTGTGCTGTTGCTATTGAAACTGATTGACCTATCAAAGCAACCCAAGGTATATCTGATGTTCTTGCAGGACCCTTATTTGCTAGAAGTGCTTGAACTGCAGCCAGAGCCTTCTGGTCTGATGCAGCTTGATCAATTTTACTTATAACCCCAATGGTCCTTGTACCTACAACATAATTTTATAGTTTTTATTACCTATTTAGTCAATTAATGAAAAAGAAAAACTGAGAAGAGAGAGCTCAAATAAATCTAGAGTAACAGAGATACATGGATTACACATAGCAATGAACCCAAAAAGAAATGATAAAATTAAAAATGATATACCTTCCCCATCATATTCCTTGGCAACTCTTAAGGCTCGAGATGAGGCAACTTCAGGTGCTTGAGCAGCAGGTACTATAACCAGCAAAATAGCATCATTATGCTCTGCATATTCACTAACCTATGCAAAGAACATTGTATATAACATTAGAATCCCAACAATATTTGGATATAACTAACCAAAATACAAAGTAGAAATAACAGAACAAAATATAGGAGAAAAGAATCTCAGTTCAATTTCAATAGATTAAAATACAGGTCAAAAAATATCTCAGGATCAGAAAAATATATGAAAAGGGCAGGACACCATTTACCATTGATTCATCCATAATGCGCTGGTCCAATCCAGGTAAATCTACTAACTTGAGTGGTGGCGCTGGAAAGACAAAAGATTAAAGGGAAAAAGCTAAGTGTAAACAGGGAGAAGAAGGTTATATCATCATAGCAGCGGTCAGTTAAACTAAATGATTCAGCAAGTATAAAATAGAGATCATTTATGGGTGCAAATCAGAGACTACTTTCAGAAGTTATCTCATACAATATATCACTATATATTCATTGCATGCAGCACTAGGAAATTATCTTATAACGATATTGCGGGCACCCTGCCTTGCACATTGTCAATGGTAAGTGGCATATTCATGGATTATAAATGGTAAAACTTGCAACTGATTTTAAGCTGCTATACTGATTGATATATTAATGTACTAATAAGTTTTAAAAGGCATATTTTAATTTTTGTCACATGGCTTCTAGACTTCATTGAATAATATATATAGCTAGAGTGACACTATATTAAAGCAACAATGCAAATGGGAAAAGAGGGGGAAAGCAGAATCAGAAATTTTCTTCACAAAATTCTAAGTAGCTAGCAAAACAAGCTATAGGTTTCTAAACATATAAAGAGGGTAATAACTATCAACCATTACTCATCAACAAACCTGTGCTTGTCCGTAGTTTCAAATATATTTGATCTCGGCTCTTTCCTGAGACACCTTTACTCAATCTATCCTGTAATGAATGCCGTAAAGCACCTGTAGCAATTAAGCAAAGCATGTTGAGACCTTCAGCAGAAAAGATAAGTGCAGACTGTAGCATATAGGCCATTATATGTAAACGAGAATAAAAATAAAAATGTCAGTTTGGCCTGTATGGCGAAGAAAAATTATCAAATTTCCAAACACCATCACTGATCCCCCCATTTGCTATATGCATAGTGCATGCAAAACAATTATGAAATTAACATCCCAAAATTATTTCAAATTTAAAACCACATGAGGTACCAACGGCAATATTACATGATAAAGCATTGTTCAAGAAAAGAAACCACATAAAACAATAGAAACTAACTTGCAGAAACTTGTTGCGACTTATTATCAATCTGCAAGACAATTGACTTGCTGCTCAAGGAACCATCCTGCTGTAGATCAATGCATATAGGAGCCCGTGTAGCACCATTTTCACCAGTAGGCTGGGAATAAAGGAGACTTTTGAGAATAAAAGTGTTTGTAAAAAAAGTATTGTATCTTAGTTAAATGAAATCACATGAAAATCCATAAATCCAACTCACCAGAACAGGATGCCCAATCAAACTGTTCAAAACAGCAGACTTACCAGCACCCTAAAGAATTTTGGACAAACCAAAGAATCAAGAAAAAGTTACATCGTCTTTCGTAGACAGATAAAAGAAGTATCAAATATCAAGGAAGTAGGTAGCAAAAGAAAAATAGTGAGATTAAAATTGAGTTCAAACTGATTCTAATTCCTCCCCAAGATCAATAAACACAACTAAATGTTAGGCTTCAATAGTACTGGAAAGCCTTCAAATAATTTATATAATTTATGAATTGCAGTGATCTACAATTATCTTCACAGCTGTGAGCAAACAAAAAATACGGATCTTCATATCCTTCAACATACACATGCCCCCTATAACAGAGAAGCTTACATGCAAGGGTATCACGGACCAATTACTCTTTAAAGTCAAAGGGGAACAAGCACTAAAAATGTTTATTGTTACATTCTCACTATGGCAAATAATGCATGACTTTCTTGGGGTTTGATAACGTAATTATTGTTGTATACATCTACCAAGAACATCAAACCATTAACTGATCCTGCACTGTTTTTACTCAAAATAGAAGCCTTTAAAGTACTGATTACAAAACCAATGAAAGTCGAAGCATATATATATTATGAAGCATGTAATATTTGTTTTATGAATTTCAAAAATTAAATTCAACAACAGAAAGCCACTTTCTAATCTCAAGTCAGAGTTCAATCTGCACCTTAACCAAAATTCCATACATGGGGCATGGGCAACTAATTTAAGAGTGCATCAACCAAGAATTAAGTACATAACCTTTTGACAAAGGAAAAAAATAATAATAACTCATTTAATACCCCGTACAATATCAGTCAAATTTTCAAATTCCTTCAAAACATTTTGAGGAAACAATTTGCCGAAACTTTCAAAATACAAATCCATTCATAAGTAAATTAGCACCAGTAACTGGAAGTCATTATAAGTTCCGTAGGTAAAAGGATTCAATTTCAATGTTCGATCATCGACCAAAACGCAGAAAATTGTTTAATTTTGCAACAAGGCACCTTATAAAAAAATTATTAAGTAATAAATTCATCTGATCCCAGGTTCCATTGCGAATTTGCGATCACAGGGTACCACAATCGTCCACCTCAATATCACAAGTACTATTTGTACAAAAATGGCTAAAGACCTAAAAAAACAAAGATTGAGAAATCCATAAGCTCAAAATGACTAGGGGAAAAAAAAAGCAAGCATAGCACTCTTCTTCAATACACTACATCCAGAAATCAAGTATCAGACACCCACAAATGAATCATCGAAATGAAAGGAAGGCAAAGGAAGTCGCAAAGCTTTGACACCCAGTACTCACAACGTTGCCCAGTGCTACAACATCGAGGAAAGTGGAGGGCCTCCTTGAAGATGAGTTGGGGTTCGACTCATCAACATCTTCGTCGGCGAGCACTGCTGCAGCTTGGCGCATCGCAACAGCAAGCTGGGACAACTCCTCGATCGCCTCCATCAATTGCGGAAATCAAGGATCCAAACCCACAACTGTTCACCTGTAAGTTTATTTGAGTCCAAAATATGAGTACTATATCGGGATCGATCGAAATCGAACCCTAACAAGTGATTCACAACGATCTAAGTGTATAAATCAGATCTCTCTGAATCCAAAAGACTGAACTTGAACTCCACCAATGAGATTCCAAACAGTGAAATGAACAATTACTAATCTTTCTTCAATTTGAGAGAGAGAATTCAAACCGCAACACACACACCACTCTCTCTCTCTCTAAGCTTTTTCAAATGCTTCTCTCGTCTCTTTTATTTTGAATCTCGTTTTGTTTTTGAGTTTCAACTATCGGACAATTTTATTCTTCATTTTTAAATTAAATTTCCCATCACAAAAATTTTACTTCACCGCTTTTTATTTTAACAAACTGAAAGCTCTCATTTTTCTTAAGAAAGTTGAGAAATTTCTGTGTAGTAAATCTAGGATCGAATCTCGGGCAAAAGAAGGATCTCAAACAAAAAAGAAATCTAAGAATTGTGTCATTGAGCTTTTCTTTTTTACCTATGATTAATTTTATATTTAATTTAATTTAAAATACAAAAAGCTAGATAGGTGTTTAGTTAGGCCACCTTGTGGCTTACGGGAAAGGTTTCTTTCTTTTCTTTTTTTTTTTATAAAAATTAATTATTTAATTTTAATTTAATTATAATTCAATTCATAAATTTAATTTATTATAACTCAATCATTAAAATTTTAACTCAATTACAATTTAATCTTTTAAAATTTGATTTGATGCAACTTCGTTCCTAAAGTTTTAAACATTCAAAATATTAGTATCTATATTTTAAAAAATAAAATTAAAAAGGTTAAATCTTTATAATCTATATCAAATTAAAAGTTTTAGTAATTTTGAATTAATCTCTAAATGTCAACATAATTTTAATTTTCAAAATTTTATTTTTAAGATATAAGGATCAATATTTTAAATTATTAAAATCATACATACTAAGTTGCAGTGAGTTAAAATTTAGAAATTGAATCACAATTAAATTAAAATTATAAGAATCGAGTTATAGTGAATTAAAATTTAAAAATTGAATTATAATTAAATTAAAATTATAAAAATTAAATGGTTAATTTTTTTTCATCATTATGAAAAGGGTTTATAATCTCTGCCTTGATACTCATCATCATTAGCAATTAATGAATTAAGAATATTGGGCACATTAGAACAACCTCGAATTTCCCTCTTTTCTTGTACGGCTAAAAAGCAAGAATCATGAACAAACATTTTCCTTAACCTTTTTTAATGCAAAGCCACACTTAAAAACCATGGAACAAAATGAATATTAAATTAGAATTCAAAGAGAATTTGCGCCGAAGCAATGGAATTTCAAAAGTTGTGGCATCAAAATTGTTGTTGATAGCATGGCAAGCAAGCCAAATAATGCAGTTATTTGTTCTCTAGACATGTAATTGAATGTGATCATTTACTCTTTCATAAAAAATCCCTAATGTTGCTAATAATGTTATAAAAAAAAGTCAGAAGTTATGTTGAATAAATGTTAAAGTTTTAAGGGAATAAGAGAAGATATTGATTTTAGCAAATTGTTCAAACAAAGTTTCGTGCCTTCAAACAAAAGTTTCCTTAACCCTATTTTGTTTGAAATAATGTAACAATACCTATTCCAAAGTTCTAGGTCATTACTCACATGTTTCTAATAATATATTTCATACAATATTTAATAATTGGTTAGACCATATGCAAGCAAAATTAGGTAATTTATGTATTCATATTTAACAGTGTACAATATTAAGAGAGATTAGAGTTAACCTAACAATTAAAAAATATCAATATATCTAGCAAACGATATTATCCCTACTTATTAGCAGTCATTTCAATGAAGTACCAATACATGTACCTCAAATTATCTACTAAATTCATTTTTTATCTACTTTGGAAATATGTTTTTTGAAAAGTTGCTTTGAGCAAAATTTTAAACCCAAATAATTTTTTAACTTCATGAAAGTACAAAGATAAAAATCAAAGGCATCCTAAGATATACTTTGAAAAAGTACTTTCTTTTTCATTTTTTTTATCCAAATAACATTCGACTCTTAAAAATATTAAAAATGAGTTATTCAAATAGCTTATTAAACATTTGCTCTTTTAAGATTTAGGCCATGGTAAGAGGAAAAGAAAAGGGTTAAGTATGCCCATTGATAAGTGGGTCCCTAATCTCCTCTCTCTTTTTTATTGCATTATTTGTGAGGAAAATGGCATTTAAGGCCTTCTCAAAAAAATTTATTATTATAAGAGCCATCAGTTTTATATCAAATATTATTTTATAAAAACATATATTTGTTATTATTAAAATTATACTATAAGGTTCAACTTTTAATAACAACATATATATATTTTTACAATATATATTCAATACAAAATTGATGGACTTCTATTGTGATAAATTTCTTTGAAATGGCCTTAAGTATCATTTTCTCTTACCTATTTTTGTAATAGAAAAGCAAAATCCTACTTCAACCAAACTAATGGCATTGTTCTTTAAAATTAGAATGAAAAAGGAAAAAAAGGGTCTCTTTTCCTTTAAGTGAGAATTTTGGTTTTGACAAAGTTTTACTCTCCACTTATCTTTTTGTTATTGCTTTATGCATACCTCAATATAGTTTTCAAGTTCTTGGATAATTTATTGGCTAGTATTTTGCAAATTGTACTAACATTTTCTTATGAATCTATCTTCAAGTGGCATCATTTTTGTTAATATTTTTTTATATATTTATCTAACTTAGTCATATTCAAATATTATTAGACTCAATTAAAGATAACTATCTTAAAAACATTTTCTAACCCAAAAATCTTTGCTTATGTTTCTATGCTCCATATAATTTGGTTCTATTAACTATTGTGTTTTATTATCAAAATACCTTGGAAGACTTTGTTCATAGAACTATATTTTCTACTCTTATGTCAATTTTGTATTTAAGTTATAATCAGGATTTTGGCCCTAAAAAGCTATAATTATGATTAGTTGCAAGTCCAGCTTGTTCATACGAGGCGATTGTGGTTTTTTTTTTTTCTTGATTTAAATTACTTTACTTGCTAGTAATAGTTTCAAGAATTTTAAAATCCTAATTCGTAATCCTACTTGATGTTTTAAAGTCATTCATCTTTTTGTGTGTAGATGCTATTTAGATACAAAGTCTTTATTGCCGTTGGCATCACATTTTCTAGTCTCTAATAATGTTGGCAAAGAAATGCACGGAAAAGAAAATTGAGATTCTTAGATAGGCATAGTGTGATAAGTTATTCTTAGGCCCTATTTGATTGCAAGAAAGTGGGGTGTGAAAAAGGAAAAGGAAATGACATTTTCCTTTGTTTGGTTTGTAGAATTTAGTTTTTGACTCCTAGAAAAGCATTTTCCAAGTTAGAAATTGTGTTCCACTCAAAGATTTAATGGGAATTTTTACTTTCCTTGAAAGCATTTTCCAAGTATATGTTAGATATTGCGTCGTCGTCTTCCTTTAATAGAAGGGTACAAGTTCACAAAGTCATTTAGCCACACAAGCCAAGGAATATAAGCTCCCATTAAATTATCAAATAAAATAGTAGTGAAGCCCTCGACAAGGCTTTTTTTATTTTTGGAAATAAAGTCAAACGAACAAGTATCTGCATTTAAAATGAAAGAAAAAATAAATAAATGACAAAGTAAAGGATGGGAAATAAGATCAAATAAAGTTATCTAGCAATGATATGGAGTTACACTGAGCAATAGTCTTATCACTAGAAGGAAGATGTAGAGTGGCTATATCTTGAGTCAAAGTGTCAGATAAATTACAACTAATACCACCACTTAGCTCAAATCCAAACTAGAGAAGATGAATGTGTGATCCAACAAAATCCAGTTTTGTCATGTACAAATTGTTAAATTCAATTGAGCAAGTAATGAAAAAATGCAATCAAAAAAGTTTTCCGATTTTATAAGAGGATGTTTTTTGAAAGTAATCCCCGATAAGGGAACTCCATCCATTGCAATTCCGGTACTATTATAATTGCTTTGTTTTCTTTTAAATTTTTTGCATTCAATTTTTCAAGAATGTATCATGGAATTTGTGTTGAAGAATTCTCTTGAGTAAAATGATCAACAATTGTGCATCCCAAAAAAGAACCCTTAGCACGTTTAAAAGCTGCACTTCTAGTTATATTTGAAGTGAATCCCAATTGCAAGTGACTTAGAGAAAAGTAATATGTCCAGAATTCTCAAATGACCTACTTTAGGGTAATAATAAACCTTTCATATAGAATCAAATTCCTTTTGTACTAGATTAAATGAATTAACGTGAAGATACATTCAAGAAGTGAAAACTCCTTATCCCTAATTAAAGCTTTTGTGATAATTTTAACTAATTAAGTTGAGTCTAAAGGAAGAAGCTAATCCTTTATAATATAATAAATTTAGGTTTGAATCTTTGCAAGAAAAAGTACTTATATTTAGTGTAACATCTTAACTTTTAATCTTAGAATTTGATTAAGAATTTGAATTTAATTGAGGATAACTAATCATTTAGGTATGTAATTATGATTTAAATTAAACTTAAAAATGATAATTAGGGCTGTTAGAGGTCCATAAGAGGGTTTGGGCTTGGTTTTGTTTAATTATCATTATAGATATTTATTTATCATGATAGAGTTAAATAATTATGTTTGAAAAAATAGATTGTTATATTTAGTGCTTGACCATTTTTCCAATAAAATTGTATTAAATAGAAGAATACTTATGAAAAATTGAAAGAGACATGAAGTGTATGTCAATAGCCTTAACGATTAAAAAGTCAACTCTCCAATAGCCTTAATGGTTAAGAAGTCAACTCTCCAATAGCCTTAATGGTTAAGAAGTCAACTCTCCAATGGCCATAAGCTTCTTCGTTTCAAAAACCAACCAACAACGTCCTTTGATTTTGTGCGCTCCATTGACGACCGAAGAGCTTTTTCTAATAAAAATATTACAATAATGAAGTGAAATGGATTCGATTTTTCTTAAGCAAGGTCGGTAATTCAAATTTTACAAATAAAAAAATATGTTGAGATGATTACTTTCTACTGGACTTGACATTATTGGAATTTGACTTGGAAGAATCAAACAAAAAAACAGGAAAAAAGAAAGGATAAAATAATTATTTTTTTTAAATAGGATATGATAATAAATAGTAGTTTCTTAATTTAATTAGATTTTCATGAAATAAAAAATAATTCTTACAAATTCTCTGGTATTTTTTAACCAAAAGTAAACATTTTTTTTTGAAAAATGATTTGGAAAAAAATACTATTTTATTTACAAAAGTGTGAAAAATTAAAAGAATTAAAACAAAATAATTTATACCCGAAAAACATTTATTTTAATGAGCCACTGGCAGGGTGGGTTTCTTACATGAGAACAGAAGAAGTCTATAATATGCATAATCTTATAAAAATGTTTATAATTATAATAATCAATCAAACTACTAATTTTTAAATTTTAAGTAGTATAAACATATTTTGAAAAAAAAAAGGATAAAAAAGTAAATTGACTCTTGAACTACAGGTTCAGGAGTGTTTAAGATCCTAAATTTATTTTTTATGTAATGTTTTCCTTCAACTTTATAAAAAAATTCAATCTAATCTCTATCATTAATAAAAGTTAATTTTAACTATTAATTAATTATAAAATAATATAAAATGATCTTAAAAATTATAAAAAAGGGCCAAAAATAGAGATAAGGACATGAAAAATTGTAAAAAAGAATCAAGAAATTTTTTTGGTCATTTTTTATAATTTTTTATGTCATTTTTTATCATTTTTAATCAACTAATTATCAAAGTTAATTTTTGTTAATAGTATAAGTCAGATTGCACCATTTTAAAAGTTGAAGGAAAATATGATACAAAAATAAATTTAGAGTCACATACATTCTTAAACTTATATTTAAGGATCAATTTGCCATTTTACCCTAATAATAATAATAATAATAATAATAATAATAATAATAATAATAATAGTTTGAATGATATAATATGTGATATGTATCATAATTATAATTATAAAATATAATAAACACATCATAATAGGGTTTTTAAAACCAGTCCAAATCGATCACACCAAATCAAATCGAACCAAACCGATATGAACCAATCAAAACCAATTATAAATGAGATTTAGGTTGGTTTTTCTTTTGACAAAACTGATTGGCTCGATTTGGTTCAGGTTTTTCCTTTGACAAAACACATTATAAGGGCATGTTACTTTGGTTTTTTCTTTCCTTTAGTGAATAATAGGAAGAGTTTAGTTGTACGTGTTAGTCATTCATTAACAAGTATCCGTTTAATTTTGACAACAACTTATTTGTGATTGACAACAAGACATTTAGACGTTTAACAAGTAAAATGAGTAAAGTTTTAAAATTCCTAATTTGTAATTGTTCATGTCAGATTAACAAGTGACATTTGTAAAATAGCAACAATTAATTTGAAATTAACAAAAATCTACTATGATTTAACAAGTAAAAAAATGATAGGAAGAATTTAATTGTGTGTGTTAGTTATTCATTGACAAGTATTCATTTGATTTTGACAACAACTTATTGTGATTGATAATAAGACATTGGGATATTTAACAAGTAAAATGAGTGAAGTTTTAAAACCCTCAATTTGTAATTGTCTATATTAAATTAATAAGTGACATTCGTAAAATAACAAGTTCCGTTCAGAATTAATAACACATATTATGTTATTACATGGAAGTGGTTTTGTGCTTGGTTACTACTTATAATTTTTTTTGCCATATATATATATATATATATATATTAAAGGGTTTGAGCTTTTTAGGTGGCCAAGGATCATGAAATCAAACCCACCCTTGGCTACCTAAAAACCTCAATTTTGAAATAAAATGTTATTGGAGCCACCGTGGATCCTCCAGGTAGAGGTTCGAAGGTTGGTGCTGGCGACCGTGGGGGTTTCTTTTTTTTCTTCTGTTGTTTAACTATAAGGGAATTTTGGTCTTTTCACATATGGAATTAATATGTCAAAAGGACCAGAGGATTACAATGATAAAAGCAAATCATTTGGTCCTTCTTTGATATAAATTTCGTATGGTGGTCTTTGAATGATATTTTCTTTATATATTGATGATTATGAAGAATATTTCATTATAAAAGTTCAAACTTGATCAAGACCTAAACTAAATCGAATCAAACCATTCAAAAACCAAACTGAATTGAATAAAGAAAAAAATCGAATAAGTCCCAAACTATAGTGAATCGATTAGTACAGTTCGGTTCGGTTCGATTTTTTCTCAAAACTAAACCAAATTGAACTTGTGAATACCCTTATTTGATCATATCAAATATTTATGGAAATATGAATATATTTATTTTCTTTTTATTGGGACATAGTGTTTCATAGTTAGCAATAGTTAATAAGTTGGTGTTAATTAAAATTGGGAGCATGACAGTTAGGTGACAAAATATTGAATTAATATCAATTAAATTTTTAATAAATTTTTTTTAGAAATAAGTTAAAAATATTGATCCAAGTTATTACAAATTTAGAAGTTTCAATCATAGTTTCAATTATAAATAAATATTTAAATATAAAATATAATTTTTAAATTATAATAAAAAATTTCTATTTATAATTATTTAAATTAATATTTATAATTTATTTTATAAAAAATTTGTCGATGATTTTCATTCATTTAAAACTTAACTATCGTTCTTCCATTAAAATTTCAAAATAAATTCTAAAAAAATTTAAAATTTTCAAAATAACGTATAATGTATAAATAAAATATATGTACATAACTTAATAAAATATATATATATATATATATATGTACATAAGCGTGTATATAAAACGTACACACACACATATATATAAAACAAAAAACGGCAAAGCACCTCTTTGCGGCCATACGGGCTCGTTTTCCCAGAACCAGAACTTTCCCGAGCGCTGTAGTTTACTGTAGCTCTTGCGCACTCTCATTTGGATTCGCTCTTCTTCGTTCTCCTCTCTGATTCCATCAGGTGTCAGATTCCTTCGACTTAGATTGTAACTCATCATTGATTCATTCTTTCACGTTCAGAGACGATGTTCAAGAAGGCAGTGGAGTCCAAGTCGCACCAGAGATTGTCTGGTGCTGATCGAAAGAAGCTAAAACGAACCATCAAAGATAAATTCCCAAGGGCTTCTGATTCCGATATTGACGTCTTGCTTCCTCCTAAGGTTATATTCGTGAATATGCAAACCTTTAGTTTTTATTTTTTATTTTTATTTTTTAAATGCAGAGTTTACCAATGTCACTGTGAATCCACTTCGTCATTGAAGTTTCTGGCGTTGATAAAAGTATATGCCTTTTGAAATTAACTTGATTTTAATATTTTGTTTATAATTTTCTATTCGATTGTTTCAAACATCGTTCTGGAAGTTCAGACTCCTTTTTTTTTTTTTGCGGGGGGGGGGGGTAAGGGACCTCTATCTTCCATCCGTTAAAAGGTTGGCGACTGCCTTGTTTGCTGATGCCTGTTCATGAAACATTTCTTCTTCTGATTCTTATTTTTTCATTTTTTTTTTCAAATCAATAGACATTAGTTTTTGGAAGGGGGTCTCCTGGTTTTGTCTTTGCTAAATTTTATTCTCACGATGTCATACACTCTTAACGTATTACTGAGTTCGACCTCCTCTCTCAATTTCGATGTATGCTACACGAGTTGTTTTTCTAGCGCAATGCAAAGTCACGGATGATGCTCAAAGTCCTCCCCCTTCCCCCCCCCAAAAAAAAAAAAAAAAAAAAAAATTCCCCTTCGTTTCATCTCCCTACTCCTTTCTTATATGGTCCAGTGAAAAGTTTTCTCATTTTAGCTTTTAGGGCTGTGCTCCACATTGACTTTCATTTAAATGAGGGCTACAGCGGGGAAAAGAAATAGAACCTGGAAACAGCATTATATCTGATTTGTATGCTTTCTTTCACCTGGATGTCAAAGTTGTGGATATATAGTACTTCCTAATAAAATATCATCTAAGGACCGATAAACTATGCTCATTTACTGTATTTGGCTTCAAAATTTCAGGCAGAAATAACGGTGGCGAAGTTTCAAAATCGAGTCCATGTATATGGTGTGGAGGGAGGCTTTCCAATGTTTTTTGATGTTGATGGGCGGGGCTCAGACATATTCCCCACAGGTGTTGCTTTATTTCTGTGCCAGTGTTTATTTAGCTTATTGCTGATTATCCGTAGACGGACTGTAGTAGTTTTCTCATAAGGACTTGTCCTCATGTAATTATTCTTCATGTTAAGTGTCTTTGCCTCATTTCCTCTGCAACCACTGCATTTTTATGAAAGTGGCAGATATTAGAATAAATGTGGGGTATTATTTTTCTTGGTAAAATCTTTTCTATGCTCTGTTTTCAAACTATTCCAAAATCATGCACTAACAAATTAACGACTTAAGGATTAGGTTCCCCCTTCCTTAGTTTAATATCTGGCTCTTTCACAATTTTACCGACTAAGATGCAATCAACTTTTTCCTCCTCTTTTCTTATCCTTTTCTTTTGCGTTAAAACTTTACTTAAAATATTATCATTCAACTATTCACGAAAAGTCTATGCATGTTATGATTGAGCCCCAAATATATTAATTTCTAATATCACTCTTTCATCTGATGCAGTCCTTAAGGAAATGAACATTTAGTGCATGTAACGTTAGCAGCTTGTGCTCACTTTAGCATCTTGTCTTGCCTTTCTATTTTGACAACGCAGTTTATGCTCTCTGGAAGGTCCCTGAGCTATTACCTGCTTTCATGTTGAAGGGTGGTGAGGTTTCTCGATATGTTATAGGAGGAGCAGACTTGATGTTCCCTGGTATATATGTACCTCCTGAAGGTCTCCCATCATTTGTAGCAGGAGAACCATGGGCAGTGAAAGTACCAGAAAATCCTGCACCAATTGCGGTAATTTCTGTTGCTTTGCTTGTTTATGTCAAACTGTTGGTAGATTCTATGTTGGGTATCTATTTGGGATAGCCCTTCCTCAGAAGTTAGCTATCAAGTTGGGAGAACCAACCCACTTAAATATCTCCTTGAGCATCCCATACTACTCAATATGATATTTAGTTTCTCATACTAACAAGTCTCCATCATTTTATAGTCAATTCTTATTAGCTGGCCATCATTGTTTTAACTGTATTAATTTCTATGAAGGTGGGGAGTACAACAATGAGCAGCGCTGAGGCATTAAAGGCTGGTTTACGTGGGAAAGCATTAAGAATAACTCACTATTATGGTGATTTGCTTTGGCAAGTATATTGGGTTTTTGACTTTTTGATTGATTAAATGTTCGTGAAGCTGCTGTGGCTGACATTAAGAGGCTTTTTTCTTTTCATGGTTGTTTTGGCAGGGAATCAGTTGAGAATCGTTATGTGCCCAATGCTGGTTTTCTTGAGGATGCTGTGTTTGAGGATCCTTCAATATCATCATCTTTTCAGACTTCTGATTCAACTGAGGGCGACTGTGGGACTTCAAATGATCAACAGAACTGCAGTGTAAGCAATGAGGCGGTGGAATCTCTGAATGTAAATGATGCTCCGGCTGACTCTGTCCATGCCTTGACAACAAATGATGACGCAAATGATTCCAGAAATGAAATGACTGTTGGTGTGGGAGATTTGAAGTTACAAGATGTTGACTCTGTTGATGACCCAAATGAACAACATAGTCTATCCACTGCTGACATAGATTCACTGTTGGATAAGTGCCTTCTGCAGGCATTGCATACAACAGTGAAAGATAAAGACCTTCCGATGCCTGGAAGTACTCTATGGTAGAGTATGCAATTTTATGCCTGCAATCTATTTCCTAGCCTTGTGTCTTTGCCACTTGAACCAAGTCAAGTATCATTTGGGAACATAGACCAAGAAATTCAGGAAACTAATACCTTTGCTGTCTAGTTTAGAAATTTTTAGTTGTAGACTAGTTCATTATTCATTAAGGTGATTTTGAGACATTGACAAAAGTATACTATTGTGGAGGACCGTCTTAACTGTTTGGGATGTTTGCTGCACAAATTGGGAATGTGCCTAAATTCTGGCATTTTGCACTGAAAATGAGTAATATTTTGTTTTCAAGTCTTGTAATGGCACATCTTTCACACTAGGTACTAGTAACTTGCAATGTAACAGAGGTGCATTACCAATTTGTGGAGCAAACATTCAAGGTGCCCCTCTTAATTGGATGAGAACATTTTACTTGAGTAGCAGTTGCTATAAGTAGTCACTTCACCCTAAATAATGTAGCAGTTATGGGCATCTGAAACAGCAATTTATAACTCTTCAAGATAGGAAATGTAAGCAGGAAAACAAGAACTTTGCAAAGTGCTTTGTGAACCTTGGGCATTGTTCGCTAAGAATGAAGGTTCCTTTCCTTCTTGCTTTTGCAATATCTATTATGTCCTGTAATCATTGCTGATCAATTTCTAATCTTTTAATTATTTTTTATAAGAAAATGTGAGTGGGAAAACAAGAACTTAGTCAAGTGCCTTGTGAATCTTGGGCATTGTTTGGTAAGAATGAAGGTTCCTTTCCTTCATTCTTTTGCGTTATCTATCATGTCCTGTAATCATTACTGATCAAATTCTATTCTTTTAATTATTTTTATAACAGGGGCACAGTGGTCATTTTAATTCTCAAAATCACTTTTCTCATTTCTGCTTTCCATCATTTGATTCCATTCTGTGTCAAGAGTCCTTGATTTGAATATGATTTCTTATGTGAGCAAATATTTCTCCTAACAATAGCTTTGAAAAGCCCTCAATTGGATACCTGTATTGACTTGCGTTTTGATTGTAGTGTTGGTGTCCAACACTCATCTAGCATGCAGATAGACCTGAAATTGTTAGTTTTGGCTTAAGATTTGGTCAAATAAAAAATTGTAGTAGTTCTTGTAAAGGTAAAGTTGTTGTTATGAGCATGTATAAACTTAAAAGCATGGGCGTCAGCACAAAAATGTGACACAACATTGTCACATTGGCAGGTTACATTTAGAAAAATCTAAAACATTACATTATATGCATATTCATACCTTTTAAACTTTCTATTGGTTGCATGCTTCTAGAATATAGCTTTGCTTTATTCTATTTTAAATATTTTGTACTGTAATTTTCCAAATGAAATATAATCAATAAAATTTAACATTGTGCATTTATATTATTAAATTATGCGTTTTCTAGTCTCATTCTGCTTTTAATTTTTCTCATCTATCTTATGAAGATTACTCTTGTATTGGATGTGAGGCAACCCTTTAAGTTATTTGTGGACAGTTGAGATTTGGTCCCTTGGTTATGTCCGTGTTAGTGTCATGACCTGTGTTTGTGTAAATATCAATGCTTCATAGATGGTAAGTCACTTTCTACTGAGCCTGTGATCACTTGAGGTTAGTTAAGTTGCATGTGCTGTTATCTAAGGCATTATCTTGTGGAACAATAAAGCATGTTGGCTTACATTTTTTTTTAAAAATATAACTATGTTTGTGCTTTGTACAATGTCTAGTTGAAACTTGAGATGACTAGAGGAACGTACATTATTTTAATCTTCAGAAAGCCTGACTTTTCATTCCCTTGAGTTATCTAATGCATGTTTCTGAATCTCGCAGGTCAAATCATGTCTTGCCATGTAGGCCATCAGGAGTGATTTTAGACATAAAAAAGTCATCGCACAAGAAATTGTCGAAGTGGTTACAAGCAAAATCCACCTCTGGCTTGGTGTGTTATCTATTTCTTTCTTCCATGCTTTTGAGAAAGTTGATAATTGTTGGAATCATGCTAATATTAAAAATGAATATTTCAGAGTGTAGAACTAAAAATTGTGCTGGGTAATTTATGCTTTGATTGTAAAAATTCGGACAGCTTGTATCCTCATTGTAGTGTTTCATAAGCATGTCACTGTGATGGAAGAACAAATTTAATAACGTGCTGCCATAAAATTGATTCATGAAAGCTTGTACTTGGTATAGGATCATAGAAGGTTGTGCAGTGTAGAATTATGTCCATAAGTTTTGCGTCATTAGGAAGCTGCTGTGTCTGAATATTTTCAAATGGTAGCTGTAGGATAGAATGAAATAGAAAATTGGCTTCAACAATGAGGATTTTTCTGTGAAAACTCTCATTGTAGGACCAATAGTCGATGAAGGGAGAGGGAGGGAGAAATAGGTAGATAAAGAGAAGAAATGAGAGCAAATAGAAATTGAGGGATAAAGGGAGAGAGAAATAGGAATAAATGGGGAGAAATAGAAGTTCTGAAATCTTGTTCAATCACTAAGCTCCCTCAAAAGTCCATGGCCAAGGGTTTATAAAGTTGGAAATTAAAATAAGTGGCTTTGAAAACGTATTAGTAATAGAAGAGTACCATACTAAGCAATAATTAAAAGGGAAAATGACAATAAAATCCCTTTGAATTTATAAATGACAATTTAGTCTCTTGAAATGTCATAACATCAATGAAGTTCCTAGAGATTTTTCTGTCATTAAGGAATTAATATAAATGACCAAATTGCCCTTGGTTCAAATATCAATTGTCATTCATAAGTTTTGTTTCAATATTCAAAACTTTTTTTCTTAAAATTTCAAGAATTTGATAGCAATTCACAAGTTTGCATTGAAAATCCTAATATGTTTCAAGTGTTGTAAATATCAATTACTATTCACAAGTTTTGTTTTAAGATTCACAATTTTTCTTCTTAAAATTGCAAGAATGCAATAGTAACTCGCAAGTTCGCATTTGAAATCTTGAATTAAGGGCAATTTGATCATTTATATTAATTCCTCAATGACAAAAAAGTCCCTAGGGACTTCATTGGTATTATGACATTTCGAGGGACCAAATTGTCATTTTACCTAATTAAAATCCTATTATTGAATATTCCTAATTTAAATCATAAGTGATGGCATGTTGGTTTGCAAACATTGATACTGATTGATTGGTCATATTACTATTCAACATATCACTCCTAAGATTGTTTTCCCATTTTTCATTATTGATCACGTAAGGTTTGCAATTATGTTTTGCGTTGTGATTTAAAAGTGACCAAATTGTAACCGACTTTCTGTTTTCTGTTCTTTGCAGTTTAATTAATTAATTAATTTATTAGTGTGTGTTTCATTATTTGACTTCTAGTCAAGCGTTTGCAATTAATTTATCTGCACCACTATTTCTTGATTCTTTTTCATTTAGATAATCATTTTGTACAGATTTCAGTTAAGGAAGATAAATATAAGAAGGAGGCCATGCTATTATCAGTGAATAGAAACCATGTTGATTATTCATCCTTTAAGCCAGAAAAAAGGCCAGCTCAAAAAAGTGATCAGCCCAGTGTTAATGCTGCAAGTGAAAGTCGCTCACCTAAAACTCTTGAAGTGGCTGAAATATATAAACCAAGTGTACATGTCAATCCCATATTTTCAGCTGTAGGAGCAGACACGGGGAAATTTTACAGTGCTTCTGAAGCTTCTGATATTGTTTTCAACTACATTGAAAAAGAAAATCTTGTGAAGCCAACAAATAAATCCATAGTGGTTCTGGATGTATTATTATGTGATGCGCTGTTCAAGGGGGCTATTAAAAAGGGAACAACATATCCTACAGAAATTCACAAGAAAGATGTGGGATCAACATTTATAAGCCGTATGCAAGCTCATCATGTTGTAACAAGAGGAAGTGAACAGGTGGTTCGTAAAGGTGCAATCAAGACAATTCAAATAGTGACAGAACGACGGCAAGGTAATAAGAAAGTGACCAAACTTACCGGAATGGAAACCTTTCTGATAGATGCTGAAGTGTTAGCAGGAGAACTGCAGAAGAAGTTTGCTTGCAGTACCACTGTTGCAGAACTACCAGGTATTTGTTAGACAATGAAACATTCCCATTTCTGTTGTGTGTTTTCTGCTTGTGACCCTTAAGATATTTACAAACCCTAACGCCATCTGTGTTACCAAAAAAAAAAAAAATAGAGTCAATTAGTGTTTGGTTATAAGGGGTAGGTAGTGGTAGTTAGAGTTGTTAAGTGGGTTGGTCATATAGAGAGAGAGAGAGAGAGAGAGAGAGAGTTGATATGGGGGCCTTGGGTATATGCAGGGACCTCAATATGAATTTAGAAAGTGTAACTTGAATAAAGGAGTCTTTGTACTGGGAATCATTCACCAATTTGACCTTTATTCTCATCTAAAAAATTACTCATCGAAAGGCCAGACTTACATTGCTTTTAGTGTTCTCGAATCCTCATCACATGATTGGATTTGTTGCTTGGCACTGGCAGTCTGACCTAGTCTTGAGAGGTCAATAGAAATTGGAATTGGATACAGCTTTTACTATGGGAAGAAAATGGATTTCTTTACTTCTTGATATGTTTATAGCCATTTTTCTTTTAAAGCATCAAACGATCTTAGATATATTTATGCTAGTTCATGCTTTGCAAATGATTGGTTTCTTGTAATGGGTATGGTACCCCCAGTTTGCGTTTTTTTTTATCTTGCTCTGGCTTACGTGCTCTGATCCAATGTCTATGTTCATCTTACTGTCCATCTGAAATTCTGTTATCATTCTCTCAGGTAAGAAAGGAAATGAAGTCTTGGTTCAAGGTGGGGTGATTGATGACTTGGCAAAGCATTTGATTGAACAATATGGAGTTCCAAAGCGATTCATTGAGGTTCTTGATAAAACCAAGAAATGAGCTAGATTGTTGGTCGTTTGCACTGCACTTGCGTTTTGGAAGTCGTGCGAATTTTGGTACGCTTGTGTGCCTGTGTGTTTGGTTGAGGAGACTATAAGGAAAAAGAATTATAACATACTCCCAAAGAGCCATGTTGCCTATATACTCTCCAATCAAAAAACATTTCGAATCAAATACTACATTTTTGTCTTAAATTTCTTCCTTCTTTGTCCTTTCCACTAGTTTACTTGATCTATAGTGTTTTTATTGGAAGAAGTTTAAATCATGGCATTTTTGGAGTATGGAATAGTTTCTTGAATGTTAGAGCTAGCTAGAGTTAGAATGGGATTGGATAAAGTTTTCTTTTTTAGACTTAGTCAAGAGTTTAAGGTGTCGTACACTATTTAACAAAATTAGTGTTTGCTTAGAAAGTGTTGGTGAATGTGCATATGTTTTATTATTTGCATAGCAATGCATGCAATATTGGGTTTGTGCTATTAGTTAATTAGTTGAAAAGTGATATGTAGAAAAGTTAGCTTTTCTCAAGATTGAGATATGTTTTTGAGCAGAGTTCATGATAACATAATATTTTTGTATCTTCCATTCTGAAATTTCGCTATGTCTTGTTTAGAGAAGAATCAACTTGATTGCGTTGATGTTTCAGATCAAAGATGAGTAGAGAGATCTTTTGGTTTGATTATGATAATCTGAGATCATAATGTTTGTTCTTCCAGCAAAGGCAAATATATGTATGTATATGTTTAAAGTTGTGGTTAAAAAGTACTTTTGCTTTTGAACTATTTTGTGAGAAGCAATGATTATATTAAATTATTTGTAATGTCAATTTTGTGTGTGTGTGTGTGTGTTAAGTTGTTTATGGGCTGACAAATAGAACCATGGGTCGTTAACTTCGGAACTCATAGAGAAAAAAAATGTTTGATAGATGTGTGCATTGCTTAAGTAAAAAAGAATATTTGAGTTAAGGGTATGTGTCTCTAAAATATTCTTAAAAGATAAACTAAAATTGTAAAAAAAAAAAAAGACCATTACTTGTTAGATAGTTTGCGAGAGTAAATGTCTTTTAACCTACATGTAACCCTATTACGTTTATCACATTTTTGCCGTTTGGTTAGCCCATTATAATATAAAGGAGATTTAATTATTCCAAGAGAATTACATGGAATGATGTATTGACCATTATATTATTGGACTTGTGTAATCTCCATTCCTAATACCTTGACTTCACCTCTGTACAAAAATACCTCTCATAGTCTCATCCTCTCATCGTCTTTTGACATCATGGGGAAAAGGCATTCAAGGCCTCCAAATCAAAGAAATTTGTCACTAAAGCTTAAGATATGCTGAATTAATTCTGCAGATCCAAAAGTTTTAAATGCAAATATGTTTTATGATAAAAAGATTCATTTTCCCTTCAAGGAAAAAGTTCCTTCATTTATTATCTACCAATAGTTCTAAAGAAGCACTAAAAAAAGTTGGTTGTCATGCCTTTGAATTTTTTTTTTTTCTTGAACTATATCAGCCTTAGCTTGATCAATCTTTTAATCTTGACTAAGTCAATTGAACTCACAAAATAGGCAAAGAGATTTAAGAGAACTAGCCTCACAAGTTGAGAGTAGAGAGCTTTGAGTGAGTGAACTTAAGAGCTTTATTGATTTGTTTGAGTGGTTACAAATGAGGGGTGAGGGGATATTTATAAGCTCTCTCTTTTTTCAGAAAGTTCCCACCTCCTTAATGGACTGTTGGGATTGATTCGATCCAACAGTGTACATTTTATCTTTAAAATATTCTATAGAAATATCTACAAAGAATATTTTAATATTTATAAGGAAAATTCTAGAATGTATAAGGGGAGGATATCTCTAGAATAATCTAGATACTTCAAGTGCTTTTTTCACTATTCTAGAGATATCTAAATCTTTCGAGGTCACACCAGCGTATTTCAAAAATCTTTAGTGCCTTTCTGATTGTCCTAGATCGTTTCGAAAGCTTCTAGAATATTTTAACTTTGTAAAAATTCTAACTTTGTCACATGGTGGAAAGGATTGGTGAAAGGGGGAAGAATTTTCATGGAAAGGGAATTTGTGTCCTTTTTTTAATTTAATAAAAGATAAATAATAAATTTGATTCTTAGATCTTTAAGTATGATACCAAACAATTTCATATAATCCCCATTTTATTACATTTCATTACCAACCATTACAATCCCAATAATTTTGTTGGGTTTCATGCCACTAAAGTTTTTAAAATGATAAAGAAGACATGACCAAAATGTTCAATGTCTATAATTATGAAAAGTTTTATTCCCTTAGTTTCATATGTGCGCGTGTATATTTGCTTTTTTTTTTAAAATAATAATAAAATCTCTTTGAATTATGTAAATAATAATTTGGCCTCTTGGAATGTTATAATACCAATAAAGTTTGTAGAGATTTTTTTATCAATAATTTTTTAGTAAAAAAATTATTTTACCTTTATTGAAAATAATAAGACCTAATCAAAACTTTTATTTGAGAAATTACAACTTTTATTCTGTAAATTTTAAGAGTTGAATAAAAATTAAAACTTGTCAAATGTAATTTTTGTTGTAAATACTGTGTTTTGTTCGGACATTTTTTAAAAAATAAAAATAAACTTGACTAAAAAATATAAAAATATAAAAATAAAATTTAATCCTTTTTTAGGATTATATTTAAAAAAATATAATAATTTAATAAAATAAAAAAAAAGAAAGGTTAAATCTTAAAAAAAAAATCTTTCTCAAATTATCCCAATCATTTAAGAATATTGAGAATTAACTTTTAAGAGTTAACTTTTCTCTCCTTAAATCTTATTTTCATTCCAATATATATTTATATATATGTATTAATCATAATAATTAATAAAAAAAAACAAGAAGTAAGCTGAAACAGACACACGCAAACACGGCAAGCAGAACACACGAACACAGTCAGCATACAGAGATGAAGAAACCTGAGCTGCAGACGCCGAAAGCACCAGACACCAGAGAGAAGAGTCATGCAGAAAATCAGAAGGCACACGCGAGCAGAAACGCAGAAGAAGCAGAAACACGAAAGCACAGATTGCAGAAAAAGCTTCACAGAGAAAAACGCAGCAAGCAACCAGAAAACATATACATACGCTTTTCTGCCAGCAGAAGGAAAAAACAGAGCCAGAGACGCAAAACTTGATATGCACGTTACAGCACACGAAAAGAAAACAGAAAAAGTGCACACAAAACACAAAAGAAGGCAGAGCAGCAAGCATACACGAAAACACAGTGGCAGAAAAGCAAAACACACAGCCACGCATGCACGGGAAAAACGCCAGAAAAACAGAGCCAAAAAAAAAAAAGCAGCAGAAAAGGAGATAAAGAGGACGCCGAGAGGGAGAGACTGAGAGTATAAAAGAGTGTTCAAACAGAAAAGAAAGGGGACGGAACGAGGAAACAGAGACGAAGAAAACACAATGATGAAGAGAAGAGAAACCGAGACTGAGATCAGAAGCTGAAACAGAGCACAACGAAGGAGAGAGCACCGAGATTGAGACGAGAATAAGAGAGCACCGAGACCGAGACAAGAAGGAGAGAGTTTTTTGAGGAAAAGATTGAACGCCGAGAACGAAGAAAAAAACTGAGGCTGAAAAGAAAAAAAAAGACAGAAGCGGAGAGGAGGAAGAAGAGACCGAGATCAGAGAGGGTGGAGTTTGCTGGACAGAAGTGGTGAGATGGATCTGCACACAGGTTCTTGCTCCTGAATTTGAAATGCATACGTTTGATTTCAATTTATTTTTTCCAAATAAATTTTATATTTAAACATCTGTCCCATATTTTTCAGTTTTCAAATGAAAATTAATGTGATTGTTATTTTTTTAAATTAAAAAGAGAGTGTAAAAAAGAAGGATAAAGAGATTGCAAATAATAATTCTTGCTTGCTATTATAACTTAGCTTAATTTTATTTTAGGCATAATCTCATTTCAAATAATAAAAGAATTAGTGCAATTATTAGGCAAGGTCTTTAAATGTATTTTTAGTATGAAAGGGCATATTAATATGTATGGGCATGATTTTTTTTCATCTCCATTAGTCCTAAGGTCCTTTACTTGTCAATAATATTGTTACACTCATATTGTATGGCACTTTCCATCATGATTACATGTACGATTTCATTTATTATGACGAGCCTATTTTATAAAAGGTGAAGGGGAGAGAATTCGATTCTTACCTAATTGAAAAAACATGAAATGAATAAGAAAAAATTTATTTCTAATCATTTACTTGTCTGTGAGAATTTAAGAATTTCCACAGACATTTAAAATGATCTCATATCGTGTAAATTAATAAGATTTTGCAGGTATAGAGATTCAATTTATATAAAATAATCAATGATTTCAATGACCAATAATTAAAACTAACTATCTTTTTATAATCTAAATAATCCATTTAAGTTCCATATGAGATTTCAAGAATCTTCATAGGGACTTAAATTAATCACATTATCGTGTGGGATAATAAGTCCTCGCAGACATAGTGATTCTTAATTTTTATAATAAATAAATGATTTTTATAAATAATCATATAATATACAATTTAGAAAATTAATTAACCAAATTAATGCAATCATATTTACCAATTATATCTTTTAGTCATGTCAGATTTGAATCTTCATAGATTTTTAAGATAATTGTATTATCGTATGAGTCAATAAGACTCTACAGATATAACGATTAAGTTTTTAATATATATAAATTATATATTAAAATAATCACATTAAAAATGTATTTAAATTTAATTCCTTTATCGTGTGAGATTTTAGAATCTCCATAAATATTTAGGATAATTATATTACCGTACAAGTCAATAACGCTTTGTAGGTATGATGATTAAAATTCTTCAAAACATGTAAATAAATGCTAAAAAATTATTATTAACACTTAAAAAAATATACATAAGAATATAAATAAATAAATTAAATTGCTAAACTCTTTTATCGTGTGAGATTTCAAAATCTCCGTAGATATTTAGAGCAATTGCATTACCGTATAAACCAATAAGGTTCTGTAGGTACTGCAATTAAATCCTCAATCATAAAACATAAAGAAAAATAATTTTAAACCCTTTTCTTTCTTTATTCCAAAAATTCAAAAATTGAGAAAATAATTAAAATTAAATCACTTTTTGCAATTTAAAACACACATATCAAAATTTCAGAAATTATTTTATTTGCAAAATGGTGAATTATTTCTAATTAATTTCTCTTCAAAAAAATATTTTCACCAACAAACTTTTAAGCTCGAACTACGTGGATTTTGATCTCTATCATAGGGTACGTAGACGTCAAGGTCAGATTCTGAGTCAAGTCCTCCCTCGTAAATAAATAAATATTTCTTACTTAATTTTAATCATTTTTATATCAAACACATGAATATAAAAGGAATAATTAAAATAATTATAAAACTATATTAATATATCACAACAAACTTCAGGTAACTATTCTGATGAACGGGTGTTGTGGGGTGCCTAACACCTTCCCCACACTCAACTAACTCTCGAACTTATTCTCTAATTTCACAGACCATCATTATCTTCCTTTAAATGGTTTCCGAAGATTTACCTCAAAATTTCAGTGGGGACTCCTCGTTCCGTCCAGTTCCCGTTGTGAAGGCTGAGACCTTCGCTCGCGTGCTGTCTGCGTCGCATTTTTCGGGTGTGACATTTGTTATTAAAAAACAAGCTCCAATCACAATTTTTGTTTAAGGAATAATAACTTTTGTTCTGTAAATCACAAGAGTTGAATAAAAAAAATTATAATTTGTTAAGTATAATTTCTATTATTAAAAATAAGTTTTCAAAATAACAAAATTCATTTATAACTTTTATTTAAAGAATTATAACTTTTCTTCAGAGTATTGCAAGAATTAACCAAGAAATTACAATTTATTAATAAAGTAAAATGGTCTTATCCTAAAAAAGTTATTGATAAAGAAATCTTTAAGGACTTCGTTAGTATCATAGTATTTTGAGGGATCAAATTATCATTTATATAATTTGGAAGGATTTTATGATTATTTTCCCTTTTTTTCCAATTAAATATATTGTTATTTTAGACTACTTGTTTTATTTTAAAAGTTCTGTTTTAAGAAGTCAAAGTCTAATCATTTTTTTTGTATCTGTATCTTCAACTATATTAGAAATTGTAGATATTAAATGAAATAAGGCAATTTAGTCATGATAACATTTTTTTATTAATTAAATATTTCTTAATTCATGAGTCGTTATTTTTTAAATAATAGTATTCAGATAAAAGGAAGGAAAAATGATAGAAAAATTCATTTAAATTAGCTAATTGATAGATTGGTTTCTTAAAATGATATAATTTCCCTAGAGTCTCTTGGGACCTTTTTGTCATTAAGAAATCAAATGAAATGATCAAATTTCCCTCAAAGTAGAACAAAAATCCCAATCCTCACTAAAGAGAATTTCACATGCATATGCTTCATCCTATTCATGGTCTCATCTTCTTCTCTACTTTGTGGTATTGGTCTGTCTCTCTCTCCTTCTGCTCCTTCGTCTCCTTCTCCTTCTTCTCCTTCTCCTTCCTCTTCTCATTTTGGTGTTCAATTTTTTTTTAGTTTTTGTACATGGGTTGTTTGTTTTGATTAGCTACTATACGTGGGTATATATTAGCATATATTCTTCCTCTATTATGTCTACTATACGTGAGTAAATTTCCTCTCCTCCTTGAAATTTTCTCCTCCCATATGTGATAGTTGAAGTTGATATGGGTTATTGTGCGTAAATGATTGAGGCCTTCATTTTCTTTTCATGTTTAAAGCTGAAAAACATGGGTATTGATACTTACTCAGCATAGATAAATGATAAATGATATATCATTTTCAGTTGTATTGTAAATGTATAAATCAAAAGTTGTGAATAACAAATATAAAGTTGTGAATATAAGAATAATTGTTGTTATTGGATAAAGCATAATAGATATTTCATGATATTTAAAAAATAGACATGTTAATGAATAACTATTTCATTATTTCAGGTTGGCTTAAGAATTGGCTTCTTTTTCTTCTTTTAGTTTTGGGAAGGAACTATTTTGTTATTTCTAAATAGGGGGACATTTTGTAAAAAATATTAAAGGTAAAATATAATATGATGGGGGAAGTGTGAAGGTGAAAATGATTAGAGAAGGGATGACACTTGAACAATTCAGAATAATGATATTATCTTGTTTTGGCATTGATACTATTTTGAGTGACATGAAATATACTGTGAGATATGATGAAATGACCCTTATAGACCTTGTTGATGATGGTGGAATTGCTATTCTATTTGAGCATAATGTTGGAAGTAGTCATGTATATATAGGTTGTAAAGGAAATGGCAGTGGACAAACAACAATTGAGGAAGCACCAATGTAAGTTACTATATTTAATTCCTTTAAAGAAAGTTGTCATTTGCTATAGCATAGTTGTTATTTTAGTAATTGAAGTTGTGATTGTCAATACAAATGTAAATGAGACATGAAGTTTGATGGATTGTTAATGTAGGATGGAGCAATTCTTGTCACTTTTAGATCCAAACTCTCCTTCTCCTCCTATTGAAGATAATGATTTCGAACATGTAGCCTTTAAAAGTGGGGTAGAATGTGTAACCCAACAAATTGGTGGAGAACTTTTAACATTATCATGTGGAGTAGAAAGTGCACCTACACCAATGTCAAAGCCTAATTCTTTTAAGTGGAGGGATTTGTTGTCAGGTGTAAGGTAGACCTTTCCCTATGCTGAAGCCTTTAGAAAAGAATTGTACAAATATAGCATTGCGCATAAGTTTCCATACAAATATAAGAATAATAGTATAAAGAAGATGAGAGTGATATGTGACATTGAAGGCTGCCCTTGGAAGATCATAGCATATGTAGTGGGAAAGGAAACTTCATTTCTACGTGTGAAGACATTTAAAAATGAGCACACACATTATCAATAAGACAGTCTGATTGTTACCTGTAGGGGAAGTTCAAGTCTAAAATTATATATTATAATTGAGGATGTGAGGTCTCATGTAAACAAACGTCTTAATGACATTAAGAGAGAGTTGCAAACAGAATATGGTGTTAATCTGACTTATTGACAAGCATACAGAGCCAACAAGAAGGTGTTGGAAGAGATCCATGGTAGACCTGACCATTCTTATATGTTAATTCCATGGATTTGTGATCGGTTAGCGAAAACAAACCCAAAAATAGTTGCTAAGTGGGGGGTAGCTAACTGTAACAAGTTTGAACATGTCTTTATAGCTTATGGCTATTGTATAAAGGGTTTCATGCGTGGTACAGGACATATTATACATAGATGGTAGTCATTTAAGTGGTCCTTAGAAGGAGACTTTACCATCAGCATCTGCTTATGATGTTGATATGAGTTGTTTCCCTTTGTTTATGCCATTGTGAAATAGGAGACACTTGAAGATTGGACTTGATTCCTATACATGGTGAAAGAAATAATAAGCTCAATGCAACTCACAATAATTTTAGACTGACACAATGCTATAATAGGTGCTGTTCAAGCTATCTTTATAGGCGAGCAACATGCATTTTGTTATCATCACATTAAGAAAAATTTTAGTGTAGAATTTTTGAAAATTAATAGAGGTAAGAAAAGAATCAATGGGTAAGCAAAGGATGATGCGTTAAACTTGCTGGATGGAATCACATATGCAAGGCTTAAGGATAACTTTAATGAAGTAATGGGAAACATGAAAAATTTTAGTATAAAATTAGCTCAATGGCTTGAAAATCATGGAGACATTGATAGTTAGTCTTTATTTAAGTTTTCATATAAAAGATGGGACAATATAACTACAAATCTTATAGAGTCATTTAATTCATGGATGATCATTGAGAGAAGGCATGGTGTTGTACAATTTATCCATGAGCATAGAGAAAAGGGTAACTCGTAAAATGCATGCATCCAAAATGACCCTCTTTACTTGGAGAAATGGTGTTTGTCTAAAGATTGAGACACAACTAAGAGACCATATGGCTAGAGTTGAACAAATGTTTGCAGAGCATTATAGAGGAAATAGTGTTTGTGTACATATTGCATATGGGGACTTGAGTGTTGATCTTGGCTTACGTGAATGTAGCTGTGTAGCATGGCAAATGTCAGCGATTCCTTGTCCACAGCTTGCTCTGCCATCAAGCTAACACATGGTAATGTGTATAATTATGTGGAAGATTGTTACAAAATCACAACACAAGAAAAGATATACTCTTGTAGCATGATTCCTGTTGTTACCATGGACATGCCTCATCTAAATGACTATAACATTCCAACTATTAGGGGCCAAATCTTCCTCTAACCTCAAAGGACCAATTGTCCTCTTAGGAGGCCACAAATTTTTAGGAAGGAGTCACAGTTTCATAACAAGAAGATTTATTATTATTCACTATGCCATCAACCATGTCATACACGCAAGACTTGTAGAAATCCCAATCCAAGCTAGGATATGATGTAGATATGACATTGTTTTTGCATATACTTTGTGAATTCAACTGTTTTTTGTCTTGTACAGTGTGCAAAGATGATTATTATTATCTTGGATTGTGAATATGACATAACTGAAACTTCTTATGTATAGAAGACTCAACCCTTCATATATTTTTGTCAAAAGAGTTGTAGGGTATTTTGATGTAAGTTGTGAATCATGTACTTGATAATAAAACTTTAGAGTCATTTATGTCACTTTTTAAGGTTTTCTTGTCATTTACATTAATGAAAATTGTTATTTGTTGGATTAAAGTGGTATTTTATTTTTTGCTGATTCAGTCAATTTACAGAGGGTGCTGATAAATTGCAATTCTTGGTTGTATAGTTGCAAATTTAGGGACAAAACTTGTTAATATTAGAACCAAAGTTGTGAATGGGGACTTGTGAATTTCCAACTTTGATGCTTGTCTAGTCTTGCACATCAAGACTTGCGAGTGGTTAATAAATTATTGTGAATTTAGACAAAACTTGTTAATATTAGAATCAAAGTTGTGAATAGGGACTTGTGAATTTCCAACTCTAATACTTGTCTAGACTTACACACCAGGACTTGCGAATGGCTAATAAATTATTGCGAATTTAGGGACAGAACTTGTTAATATTGGAATTAAAGTTGTAAATGGAGACTTGCGAATGTCTAACTTTGATTCTTGTCTGGACTTACACACCAGGACTTGCAAATGGCTAATAAATTGCTTCGAATTCAAGCACAAAACTTGTTAATATGGGAATCAAAGTTGTAAATGGAGACTTGCGAATTTTGTACTACCAAAATTTCTTTGCTAAATTTGTTTCCTTAATTCTTTTATTAGTTTACACTTTGTTTATCTCCATTCTTCTATTATTTTTATTGAACCAAATTGTGCTTGCTAATTTTTTTGTTTTTGTTCACATGCACACCAGTGACTTCATTTTTTAATGTTTAGTTCTAGTCCAGTAAAAGAGTAATTTTAAAAAACTTCTTCTTGTCATGTTGTACGCATGTATTGCTCTCTCTCTCTCTCTAATTACTTCTTCTTTTCATGGTTATATAATTACTTTTTTTTATCAAAGGTCAAAACTATAAATTATATCATATTTTTACATTATTCTATACATTTTTAATGTTGTAAAAAATTCAACATATAAAGCTAAAGTGGCTACCCCCTTCTCTTTCTTATCTTTTTTTTCATCAAGTACTTTCAACGCCATCTTTATTTTTTTTTTGTTTTTTGGATAATTAATCAGCCACCATAAAAGTTTAGCCCTAAAGCTAGTAATTTCTTTCCACACCAAAGAAAGAATAACACACAAGTAGAAAGAATAATATCAAACAAAGAATAACACACAAGTAGAAATAACAACATCAAAGAAAATGCAAGTGTACATTAGTGATATCATGCAACACTGTAGGATCCCATGTCTTTAACCAAATCATGATAAGAACACCACAATCTTTCCTGTAAACGTGTAGCATACAAATAATAATCACAATTGGTCAAAGGAAATAAAGGTATTACATAAACAAGATAAGTTGTAAAATATGTGGAGAATGTATAGATTATTTTGTTAGGTACCGGAGGCCAAATAACATCAGCCATTGGTTTTTTTCTGATCAAGTTTGGGTTTACCAACTCAATAATGTTGAAGAACCTATTTCACTGTAAAGGAAATAAATTCATAGTATCAAAACAACATGCATGTAAGACACACCATCAAAGTTGACTAATAGACCATGCACATGCATTCACCAATAATCTTTTTACATCTAAAGCTCCATCCCTTTTCTTTTTCTTTCTCCTTGGTTCAAGATTAGAGTCGGAAAAACGGGCCGAGCCCGTCGGGTTAGCCTGTTTAAGCCCGTATAATAATAGAGCCGGGCTTGTAAATAGGACTCTAAAATGATAAATCTGGCCCGTTTAAGCCAGTTTAATCTAGGGCTTAAACGGACGGCCTTGCAGGGCCGAGGGCCAACCCGTTTAAGCCCGCATATACATATTTTTTTAATTAATTCTCATAATTTTTACTCTTTTTAGATTTGAAAAAAAATTAAACTAAATCTTACTCCACATCACATATCAGCCCATATCTACTGAGGATGGAAGGAAAAAAAAAAGGAAAAATAGCAATGAAGAATACTGATTAAAAATTATATCAGTCAAGGATCACTTGTTGTCAAAATTCGAGTGGATACTTGTGGATTCGGGTTAGCCTTTATCAATAAGTATTCATTTAGATTTTAATAAAAACTCATTTTAAATTAATAATAGTTCATTGTAGCTTGTTTTTCATTCAGGTTTTGACAACAATTGATTCTTAATTGATATAAATTTCATATAGAAATCCTTGGCCGCTATTTTCTAAGAAAAAAAATATAACCCTAAATTCCCTAATTCATTTAAATCCATGATAATGATTCATTCAGTTCAACATTTACTCTTCTTTCTTCAATATGCTTCTGTCCTTTTTGCAGCTACAAGTTATCCTTATTCTTCAGCAAGTCATCACATTGCCGTTCCTGTCCTTGTCATCGTAACTCACAAGTCATCCTTGCTCCTGTTTTTGCTCACTCTTTAGTTGTCCCTATTACTTACTCTGATAATGCTCCCTCCCAAGAATCAAATCTCAACAATGCTTGACTAGTTGATGCTCATTGTCATTGATCTTCCAAGTCCTCCTATCACTTATCATGCTCGTGCATTCGTGATTCATGAGCTAAGTTATATCTGATACACATATTGTGCTTGTGCTCTTTGTTTTCCTCGATCTCTTAGTCTTATATCTCAGTCCTTCAAGGCTCAATTTCATCTAATTTTGATTGGGTGTTTGCCAGTTTAGCCGATCTATTACTTATTGCATTGCTATTATTTTATTTGTGTTTTTAGTTCATTTAGATGTTATTTAGTTAGTTTTTTTGTACCTTTCTTGATTGGGTATTATATTAGAATAAAGTAATTTTTTGTTTGATTAAAAAATTTAAAAAAATAAAAATAGTTAAAAGGGCCTAAAGCTCGCAGGGCCGGCCCTAAGCCCGCTATGTGAAGGGCATGGCTTCGAATATCAAGGTCTTAAAGGAAGCTCGGGCTTAAAAGGGCTGGCCCTTTTAGGCCCGAGGGCCGGCCCTTTTTGCCAGCTCTATTCAAGACCACCATCCCCCTTTAATGAATCAAGGACATAGAAGTTTATTGATTTCGACTTTAGCATGAAACACATCCAATGATGGTTCACAAGAGCTGGACCGAGGATGAGATCGCATTCAGCTATATTATATCCTATAAATTCAAGCAAGATATCCCTCTTGTTCTTTGCTTCCTTTCAAATGAGGAGATTTGATGTCATTTTGCATTACAAACAAGAACACATTATGCTACAAATTACAAAAAATAGAACATAGTAAACAGGACATTTTAAATTTAGTTTCACTAAAAGCTAATTATAAAGTCAGCATCAAATATATGATGACAAACTGGACCTGAATCCTTGATATCACCCATTAATGCATGGCATAGCATAGTCATGAATTATAACCACCAAGGAATTCATATTATTTGTACATTACTATGTGTAAATTATAAAAAATAAATTTAAACACTGTCTCACCCTGTTATTAATCCATTGCATTCCTCCTAAACATCGAAGTACATCACGGGTGAGATATTGATCATATATTTCAACCAAAATCTTAAAATAGGGAATAATAAATAACTTCTCTTAAACTATTGGAAATGAATGAAAAATTAGGTAACAAAGACTACTTACTTGTCACCTTCCTCCTTTTTAAACATGTGTGATAAAATTGAAAATAATTGTTGCTTTTCATCAACTTTCTTTTTCGTCCTATTCACCGGCTTCAATAGAACCTAAGGAGACCTAATAGTTGGTATTTTTGTCCTTGTAGATCTCTGAAGTCATCATTCACCATCATCTTCCTTAACTTTCTCCTCTGATTTTTCCTCTTTGTCCTCTTCTTGGGAAGATACATGAATTAGAGATGATAAATTATTAGTTTGTTCTCCTCTTCCTCCTCTTCCTCCTCCTCTTCCTTTGTCACCTTTACCTTCCTTTTCATCAGCTTCTTCTTCTTCGTCTTCTCCTTTATCTTCTTCTTCTTCTTTTTCTTTGTCTCCTCCATCTTCTTCCCCTTCATCACTTCCATCTTCTTCTTTTTCGTCTTCTTTAGACTCAAAATCTACCTTGTCTTGTTCTTCAAACCCGGACGCTGGCTTGTCTTCACTACCATATCCCACCCGGTCATCTTCTTCTTGAACTTCAACACTTGACTTGCCTTCCCCTTTTAATTTTTGTGATGCTTCCCTTTTTATTTGCTCCTTTTTGAATGCAGATTTGATATAGGCAATCAATCTTTAGTGGTTATCTTGAATAACCCTCATTACTGTTAACAATAAGTCCTTTAATTCCTGCACATTTAGAAAACATAAATAGAAAAGAAACTTGTTTTAATGATATATATTCTACCCACAATAGTGAGAAATAAATACTGGATGTAGATATGATGACGTGGGTGTCTTCTTGGTGATGACGGAAGTGGGCTCTCCTACAGAAGCACCATAAAGCATCCCAATATTGCCGTCTCTCTCTTTTTGTAATCTTTCCTTGGCTCTGTTATCATTTCAATATTGGACAGCATTTCTAAAATCATGGTCACTTGTTTTGACCAATGGAAATTGCTCAAAAAAATAGATCTACAATAACACACATATATTTATCACATTATACTTAGTATGAATGTGTTACAGTGAAAAGAATAGCATAAATTCATCTATACATACCACTAGAAAGTACAAGCATCCTTATAGTGCCATCCTTCTTCTTCTTCCTCATTTGTTTCAAATACTCTTCCAATTCATCACACAACTCATCTAATATGCATCTTGACCAATTGAAGTCTTTCAATGCATTCTTGGTGTAATACATTACCTTAAGTGTTCGCTCACTAACATTAGTACTAGCACTCGAACATAAAAGTATCCCTAATGTGTATAATAAAAATAAAAACTCAAAGTTTTCATCCTCTGCTCTAGATTTAATCAATGCTAATATCTTCTTATATGATATTTTATAATATTTTTCCTTTAACCTCAAGAATGCTTCCTCTTGATCATCTACCTCTATTGACACCCTATCCCTACCAAAAGGTAATCCTATCAATGTGTGAATATCTTCTGCTTTCATTTCTTTTGACTTCCCTTTAATGTGAAATTGACGAGTAAGTGGATCATATGAAGATATCAATTGAAAACAGAGGTCTTGAGAGAGTGTTTTCCATTGGATATTAAGCAACACCCCAAACCCAATGTTCTCTACCCTTGTTCTTAGGTTCTCGTTCTCTTTCACGGACTTTGCAAGCTCCATAAATTGCCTCACAGAGTAACTCATGTGAAAAGGAACCTTGTATTTATTTTTTCCAACATGTTTGTCAGATTTTAATTATCTAGCCTTCTTAACATATTTGGCCTTTTCAGCCTCTAGTAACTCTTCCCAAGCCTTCAGTTTAAATTTTATTCTATGTTTCAGCCTCATTTTCTTATATATATTTTCATTTTCTTTGAGAAAGTCCTTCTTGAAAAGACTTAATGCATTCACCATATTCCCTATCCTAAAAAATCAAGTCTCCCTGTTAATAATTTACAACCTACACTAGTCATAACAACAAAAGTCAAACAAAATCATACCCACAATTAGGATATGAGTAATGCGAATGTCATTAGTAATTTACAATCTACACTAGTCATAACAACAAAAGTCAAACAAAATCATACCCAAAATCAGGATATGAGTAATGCGAATGTTATTATTATTTTCTTCACATAAATTAGGCCAATGGAACAAGAGAATGAGAACATTGGTCAAAATAATAAGGATGAAGTGGTCAAATTTCACAAAACCTGAAAGTTTCTTCCTTATGTCCAATATTACTATATATATATATATATATATATATATTTTGGATAAATGGATCAAGATAACAACCAGTACTAAGAAGTAAACAACCAATTCAGCTCGATTAATTAATTTGTTTGTTCACTTAACTAGGTTATTAGTTCAAGAGGTTGGTAGTATCTAGTAATATAAGTTTCCCTTCCTTCTGTTCCTATCCTTCAAACTCTACCGCACATATCTTCTCAACATATCCTAAATTCAGGTGCCACTCTACTCAAGTGTTGAAGATGAGTTTTATAGCATCTATGCAGGTAGTGATTTTGAATTGTTTTTGTTCAAGTTTCAATGTCTTTATTCCATGGAACTATAATTTAGTTTCAATACTCTAAAATCAAAGTATTGTAAAATTTCAAAGCTCAAATCTTTCACTATAATTATATAATATATATAACATATATTTCAAGGAATTTTTCACTTTGTTCACGAGTCTTATGATTTCACATATGGTTTAGCAGTCACAATTAAAAAATAATAAATTTTTTCAATTTATAATTCTACTCATGATTTGACAACTATGACTAGAAACAAATATATGCAATCCCACAATAAGGCAACAAAAATGACAGGCGCCAGATGCTGTAGTCATGAGCTCCAAAGCCATATTCCATGCCTAAATTAGACTTAATTAGACAATAAAAACTCCTTACGATTATTCTATATTCGTATTGAACATGTTTGCACAAAATTAATATGTTTTTGTCCTTAGTGACTAAATCAAACTTATAATTCTACTAACTAATGACCATAATACAAGACCAGAGAGATTTTAAATTAAGAAAAGAGTCACAAGATTAGGATGCTAAATAACTGCAAAGAATGAATAGAATTTATGGTTTGTGATGATAAAATATGCAAACTTCAAATTAAGTAGGACTAGAAGAGTGCTTTTCAAGCTATGTATCAACATTGTATCATCCACAGCTTTGCCTTAGTATGATGAAGTACTAACCACTAACTTAAAGTATACAAGAAAAGCAGCATATCTACAAGCTTGAGATGTTTTTGCTCGAAACATTGAAAAAGGGGAACATAGATTATTTTGTTCATTAGTTTTTGGTATATCATTTTCATTGTTAAAAAATGAAACTTGAAAATTTAGCTACTTTGAATAGTTTTTCAACTAATGGGGTATCAACTACATAAGACAGAAGTGACGTAGATAACTAATCACACCCGCAAAGGAATAAATACCTATGGAAGTTGAAAAGAGGAATAAATACCTTAAACCAACGACGCTTGTTGAGAACTCAAGTGCGATTGGGGAGAGAGGGAAAGAAACTGCTGGACTCACTTCTAGTAATGCAAACACACCCACAGGATGATAGACTTACTGTTAGGAACGCCGAGATGAAGATGACAATCAAAGCTGCTAGAGATAAACCAAATCGCAGATGAGAATGCTACAGCCACACTATGGTGGCGACACTACGACGTCGAGATGGCGATGGAGACAGAGACACACACAACTTAGGCGACACATAAGGGCAGAGAGACACAGAGCATGCAACACGAATGAAATGGGGGAATTGACTTTTTTTTTTAAATTTGAATAAAGGGCAAAAGCATCATTTCCTTAAATTTTCTAATGACAGAAACATCCTTTAGGATTTCATGGGAATTATACCATTTCGTGGAATCAATTTGTCAATTAAATAATTTAAAGGGACTTTACTATCATTTTTTCTAAAAAGAATAAATAAAAATGATACTTAATGCTTTAGTCTTATTTTTGCAAAGCTCATGCCCAAAGGAATACGCATATGCTTTTAGGACCCTTGATTGATTTTTGCGTTAATTTCTTATTGTTTTATTTTTTAAAAAAGAAATTTCATGCAGTGCACTTTATCTTTTCTTTTGCTCCTTTTTTTTTTGTATTATTTCCACCACTTTATTTTGATTCTATTTCTTAAAACTTCACGTTGTTCAATAGTTAAAATTTAGTGTTAAGCTTTTCCCTAATGTTGCTTTTGACGTAATAGATGGCCTTCTGTTAAATTTAGGTATCAGATGCACTAACACAAAGAATGAATGGCTGTTCAGTGTTCACAAATTTATATTTTAAATATATATTATTTCCTTCATTAAAAAATATAAAATATTTTTAATATTTCAAAGTGTAATTATTATTATTTTTTTAAAAGTATCTCTGATAAATAAATTACTTTATATTTATTTTATATTGAAACACCCTATTAAATGGGGATACATATGAAACGATATTGTTAGTTTAAAAATAAATAACTACTATATTAGGGATAAAATTTGGTTAAAAATGTCTTACCCTTTTGAACGGAGAGAGTATGTTTTTTCTTTCTAACTTTGATATTTTTCATTTTAAAGAGAAATATTATGTAAAAATATACAATCTTCCAACCATTTTTTTTATAAATTTTTTGTTTAATAAATATTCAAATAAAATAAAAAATATAGAGTAAATGCATTGTTGACGGATTTTGAAATTATTAATTGTGCAGCAAATTATTTAATTTCTGTTTTGCCCATGTTCATGATAAAGTATAAACAAATAAAAAAAAAACTCATGTCTTGGTAGATTAAGAGTATATATTTCATTTAATGTCACCTTTAACCCCAAACCATTATCTTTTACTCTACCTTGAAAATTTGGATAATTTGCATTGTTAATTCATGATGATAAAAATATTAATTTCAAAAGCAACACTATTGAGGAATAATTATTAACCAATGGGCGACAATAAAAATAAAGATTTTGTTCTTAATATGAAATCAAATAAAATGAGAATATAGAAAGCTTGGATTTTCTTTCTAGGATTAGATGAAATTTTGAAAGAAAAAGGAAAAATATAAATTAATTACAGATATGTGAAAATCAGTAATAACTATTTAGGACCTCAAAATGTTGAAATTGAATTTAAAAATCATGATCATTTTTTTCAGTTTTAAAAATAATGTTTTGACTAAAATGCCCTTATCTAACATATATATTTAGTCACTTATTTTTAGAGACACTGTAGTTTAGTCATAAAAATAATTCGTAAACAGTAGAAAAAGATCATGGTATTTAAACGTAATTTCAAAATGTTATGATCTTCAATAGTTATTATTGATTTTTGTTGGTTTTTATCTATGATTTTAATTAATAAAATACAAGGTTAATTAGATGAAATTTAAATGCTATACAATTTGGCTTTGTTTTGCTAGAAACATTTTTTTGATAACAATTTGTTAAAAATGTTATTACATCTTCTACGGATGAAACAATATTCATTAATAATATTCAAAAGTATATCTTTTTTGTGGAAAACAACAAAAGAAATAGCAATATACAAGTATAGTTATTTTTATGTCAATTTCAAGACCACAAAAAAGTTAAAAATAAAGTGACCACATTCCTCATCTTCAAAAAGAATATTATCTGTTATTCTTCTCTCTTTGAGTGGCGTATAACGTTACTTTCTTTTAAGTGATTTTTCCAATATTTGCATTTATTCTTCAAGGCAAAGTACTATTAAGCCAAATATTCTTTTAACTGAATTAGTTAATTTAATTAATATTAGGTGAGATAATTCACCAGAAGGTGGTATTTATAATGAAAAAGAAACATTTATAATTGGTTAGAAAGAATGGTGCATAAAATCGAATCATTCCAATTGATGAACCTGACCTAAATTGATGTGAATTAAATCAAAATAAAAAAAAGTCAACATTAATTTAAAGTGTGTATTTTGGCTCAATAATACTATGAGATTATTATCTAGAGGTGCTAGGTTCAATTAGTCGAGTTGAGTCAGTATTTTGAAATTTTGAATTTGAATTTTAGAATATGTAATTGAGTTACATAAATATATTAAATGTATTTTCAAGATACAAACCATCGTTGGTAATAACGGTTTCACATAATGAGAGTTTAAATTAGTTTGAGTGAAAAGTAGTAATACCTGATACAATACAAAAATAGTATGAGCTTATTTTTTAGGCCACCATGAGGTTATTGAAATCTCTTTAGTTGATGATACGTTTTTGTGATTGGATTTTATATCTTACAAAATAAACATGACAACCATAGAAAAAAAATAAATATGCCAATTGGTGTTGGTCATTGTACAAGAGATTATGACCGTTTATAATGTCTCGAGTTTGAGTTTGTGTGCATGTAAAGAAAATTTCAACTAATAAAAAAATGCAAAGAGCTATCTCCAATTAAATCGGACAATGCTTGAATATTATCAAGTCAATCACACAGCCATGACAAATTTTTGTTTTTACCATTAAGAAAAGATATTAAAATTTGGAAAAAATCTATAAGCAATTATAAAAACCTGAACATATTATATTAGTATTTTTAAAGTCATGAAGTTATAAGACTCCGTGCAGCAAATGGAACCAACACAGTAATTTTCACATTAGAAGCTACTCTTAAAAAAAAAAAAACAAGAAGAAGAAGAAAAAACCACTTTTACATCTCACATAAAAACTTTAAATATAAAAAATCTCATAAAATTAAAAAATTACTTTGAAATTTTATAACCTTTGCTAAAGCTGTCAATTTGTTATATTAACTTTGTCAAATGTTGAATAATTGTTAGTAAAATTATTTAGTTGACAGCTAAATAGCAATAATTAACAACTATTCAGTAATAGTTGACAACTTCAATAAATAATGAGATTTCAAAATAATTTTATGATTTCATGAAATTTTTCTGTATTTAAATTACTTTCATTAAATCTGAGAGTAATTTTTCTTAACTTGCAAGATTATATATATAATAGAAAAACTCTAATAAGTAGTTATATTTACGTATGAGTAATATACGTTATCTTCATTTCTTAAAATTTTTAAAACATTTGAGGCCTACACTAATCATATGACATAAAAAATAAAATAAATCCGATTGAATCAAAATTCAAATCGAACCCATTACATATTTCCCGTTTTGCAAAGTCAAATTTAAGACATTGATTTTCTCTCCATTTCTCTAAAACTACACTTAATTTTTATATGCAATTATGTTGAAAGTTTTAAAATTATTAATTTTCATTTATAATTTAATCATCTACTTCCCCCCAATTAAAGGAACTTTAAATAATTATGTCAAAATTTTTTAAAGAATAATTTTAAAATTATAAAATATATTGAAAAATAAATATAAATTATGTTGAATAATTTATATTTTATTACATTTTAATCCCTGTTTCATTAATTTTTTTATACATGGGTGTTTAACATATTATTTTAGCTAACTGGTGTATAAAATACTAAACAAATAATGTTTCATAAATAAATTTTTTAAATATGTATAAAAAGGTAAAAAAAATATCCATTAAATTTTAGGGGTAACTTGAATGATTTTAGTTAATATTTATATTTAAAGATAGATATTTAGATCCAATATATGTGAATTAACAGTAAATTAAAGATTGCAAAGTTAATTGAGTGAATGAAAATAAAATTTTAAGAGTAGAAGAGAGGTTTGTGTTTTGTAATTATTGATTTTAAGATAGATTTATATAAGTTTTTAAAATAGAAGAAACACACACACAATTAAGGTAAACTAGATGGGAAGTCAATGTAGTTTACTCTAAATTTAATTTATAGAAGAATATATACACATTATGAAATTAATTAATGCAGGTATTGGGAGGCCTGAGAATAATAATAATAACAAAGAACCAATTAAGAATATTCGGTTCATATTTCTCTTTAGGTACAAGCAGTAAGAGAATGAGAATAAAAGCCACCCGTTGTTTTTAATATTCTGATCAGCACATTAAATTTAGAAGATTCGTTTCTATTCCCTGCTGAAAAAAGAAACTTAATATTACATTTTTTCAATGTGTGTGTATTAAATTTTATTAAAATTATTTGAATTTTTGTTAAACATTATGTAAACCTTCCTTATACTTTTAATGTGAGCATAGACTTCTCGTTAAAATACATAAATAAAGGTTGGTTAAATAAAAGTAAAGAAGGTATTTATATATAATGATTCATTCATGTTTTAAAAGGTTTTTGCAGATTTTGGAAGTACATAACAATAGTGTAATGAAATTTAATATGAGGAAAAGTTTTCACTCCATAATCATTTGGTCATGTAATTTTGATTTAATTAAAGTTCAGCCCTTGAACTAATTTGATTAGATGAAAACTCCAGTTCAAAATATAAAACCAGTTTTTTTTTAAAAAAATTTGCATATTGATAAAATTATCATTCTTATAAAGATATATATTGTTTTTCTTATTTTTTCCTAAGTCTCAATTACTAATGCACTTTATGATGAGTAAGATATAACTTTACATACATATTTAGGTTAATAAATACAAGGAAAAAATGGGAATTTTTTTTTTTACAAAGTTACTTATATTTTGTGCTAATGTTAATTGATAAAAAAATACTTGTATTTTGAATTGAAGGGAGTACTTCTTAAAGTTTTGACTTGGTTTTGATTAAGTGTAACTTAGTTTTTATAGTTTTAATTATTTAAAACATTGGGTCCCTCACTTTCAAAAAATAACTTTAGTTTTTATAGTTTTATTTTTTTAAAATATCGGGATTGAATTGAATTGTGTCAAATTACAAGATTAAGTCGTACCAAGTTAAACTTTAATTTAAGGACTAAATTTTAACTGAGTCAAAGCTATAGTACCAAAATATTAATTTTTCATAAAATTCAATAAAAATTAACCTTTTTTTTGGGTATGAATAAAAAAAAAGACCATTTATAAGCCAGTGGCTGCAGGATGAGACCAACTTGGCTTAGCTTCAAGAAACAGCCCTTTCTTTGTAACTCCAAAAACCATATCCTTCCTCAGTTCCTCTTTCTGAGGCTCCAAACAGATGCAAGAAAGTTGAAGAAGTGCAGTAACTTTCTCGGCTTCCAAACGCAGAAATTAATATGGCAGTGAACGAGTGGTTGAATGGATATTTGGAGGCAATATTGGATGTGGGAGGAAGAAGCAGCTCCATCATCAGGAAGAGATCATCAACTGATAATAGTTTTGATGGAAAGCACAGATCAATGATTAGGTTTGAAGAAGAAAGAAAATTGGAAGAAGAAAAAGATGATGATAACAGCATCAACAACAACAAGCTGTTCAGTCCTACAAAGTATTTCGTTGAAGAAGTTATCAATAGCTTTGATGAATTTGATCTTTACAGAACTTGGGTTAAGGTTTGTGTTTCTCTGCTCGATCTGCTGTTTCTCTTTAACTTTATTATTTTGCCATTTTAATTATATGAATTTTAGTCATTATTTATATTAAGTTTGGAATTAACTATAACTATTGTTTGATTAATTTTTAATGGTGGAAAGAAAAGAGACTATCCTGTATTCCTTTTATGAGGGTTTTTTTTTAAAGTAATATATATATGTCTCTTAATTTTTATTGAAAGTACACATTATTTTCATATATTTTAAAAATATATATACCAATTAAAATTGGTATGAGCGTTAAAAGCTTTCGTAATTTAAGCATGTGGCTGAGACTATCCTCTATTCTTCCGATTAGTTTTTTTTATTTAATTATATATATAAACAGTATATTAATTTATTGAAATTACAAATTATTTTCTTTAATTTTTAAAATATATATACCATTTAAAATTGACGCGAATGGTAGAGATTTTCGCCACTTAAATAAGTAGTTGAGAATTTAAATTATAATTCTCATATATATAATAACTTAATTGGGAGAAACTTATTTCAGGGAGATATTCCCTATTATTTGTTGGCTGAAATGAAAAAGAAAAAAAAAAGAGTGAAATTGCCTAGTGATGAAATGAATGGTAGTCTTTTTGCAATTTCAACAATTGGATGGCATTGCGTTTAGACTGAAAGATCAGTACGACTTATTGTGAAAAAGAAAAAAAATAGAAGAAAGCCACAATAGTAATTTTTTAAGGAGAATTGTACCAAACTTCCAAGTAACCCATTTAATTAATATTATAAAGTTTATTCACATCTGAGTACGGCAAAATAACAACAGAAAATAACACAATTAAAAGTCATTATTTTTCTATGTTTTAAATTGTCATTTTAATATGTTTAGTTGTCAATAAATTTTATAATATTTAATTATATTGGGGGAATTAAAACATGATTCTTTCTTTTCCTCTAAAACTTTTATAATTTTAGGGCTGGTTTTCTTTAGTTTATTTTATAAAAAATTATTTATTTTTTTAAAAAGTTTTTTGTGAGATTTTATGATATTTGTTTAAATTTTTGAAAATAATCAGAATTAAAAAAATATTTCTTATTACTTTAAAAACTACTTTGGATAACTTTTGAAAACAATCTAATGTAATGAATGATAAGGGTATTTTAAAGAGAAGGGATATGTAAAGATATCATAAAATTTTAAAATAATATAATAATAAATTATTTTTATAAAACAGAACAAAGGAAAACTCCCTCTGTTAAAAAATGTAAGGTATTTTTAACTAAATCTCACCGTTTAATAAAGTAGTTACCTACTTTTCAATTAACCCTATCTTTTTGTATTTACCTTTATTAAACACTTTATATTTATCACTACGGACACTTTTGAAAAAAAAAGATAATGATTACACCTTAAAAAACTAAAAATGCTCTACATTTTTGAATATCAAACTTCTCAAAAAATACTTTATATTTTTAAATGGGAGGAATATATAATAAAATTTAAAAATAACTAACAAATAATTACTTTTTATTATTGTAACCAAATATAAAATAATGTTTTCTTTTCACAAAATCTCCAAATTATCTAAAAATAACTTATTTTTTAATCATTTATGTTTTTCCTAACACAATTCTACACGCAAGTTTTGGGTGTTGCAGTTAATTTCTGATAACTTAAAAATTCTTGCACGTCATATATTTCTCTGGTCATAAGTGAGATTAAAGATAAGCATTAAAAATATTGAAGTTGAGTTACAAGAATTTTAAAAATGAGGGCAAAAAATTAACCCAAAAATTTTTAATCCCAACAAAAGACCATGGTCTTTTCCTGAAATTTTATGCATTAACAATTTTAATTTGCAATTAATGTTCTTAGATGGTGTAGTAACACTTAATGAGGTATTTGAATGAGCAGGTAATAGCAACAAGAAACAGCAGAGATCGGAGTAATAGGATGGAGAATATGTGTTGGAGGATTTGGCATCTCACCCGCAAAAAGAAACAGGTAATTCCTTAAAGTTATTTCTCATTTCTTTTATTTTATACTAAACAGGTCCTTATAACCAAATGTGAAGAGAAATAATTTTAAAGAATTACCTGTTTCTTTTTAATGGTCGGGTCCAACCACATGATAGCAGTATCATTGAGAGTAAGTTTCAACCTATGCATTGAAATATATAGAAAAAATTACATTCAAATCTCACATATAAAAAATTAATTATTACAATATTTATTGATTATGTGGAACTTCAATATAATTTTGCCAAACATACACACAAGGGTTGATGATCATTTTTGTCTCTCATCTTTATTCAAAAGGTCACTTTACACCTTAAACCTAATTATGGGTTAATTCTATCTCTAAACATTAAAAATTTCCTCTCTCATCATGCTACTATTAACTTGCCATTTTTTACTGTTAGTGAGCCCCAAATTGCTTTTTTTTTTTAATTCTTTATTATAAATTATTGGGTCATTGATTATTTTTGCTTTTCAGCTTTACTGCTAAGGGTTAGTAGACACCCTGAATCCACATATTTTATGATAAAAATATTAAAAGAAATTTAATATAAGGCTCACTAATAATGGACACATGATAAGATAATGGCAAAGTAATCTTTAACCCATATGTGTGTGTGTAAATAAGTATGTATGCATGTATGATTGTAAATACATAAGATATACATATTAGGTGGTTTTCTCGTTTGGATTTGATTAAAAAAGCTTGGGAAATAAAATGTTGTACATGATTAGATCTTAACCTGGCATTAATATTCGAGCTGGCTTGACATGACAATATCTAACTTATCATCATCATCATTTGAAATACTTTAATACATTTAGCACTATATGCTCTAGAGATTGTTAGATATTGGAGTGTATGCGAAAAGACTAGAGCATCTACAAAAGTGACTTTGAAGTGGAGAACGAAAGCTTTTTAAAAAGGAGCAAGCCTAGTGCCAGAAATTATTACTTGAGAAAGCTTCTTTTTCCCTTATTCGAAAATGTTGACAAATAACTTGGTTCATAGCTATATGACAATAATACCTTCAAAAGGATTTTGGTAACTTTTTTTGCGCAGAAAGTGTAAAATGAATTAAAAATTAGAGCTTTTTTCGGAATCTTTAGCCATGATAGGTTAATTTTCATCGTCTTAGTCTGAAATATTTTTGAGAAAAACCAAAGAAATTATGGCATCGACTACTTTATTTTTACTTTAGTTTGCAATATTGCCAATACACTTTGGAATTAGAAAAGATAAAATGTATTTGGTTCATGGAAAAGGGATTATATTTTGAGAAAAGATAAAATGTGAGGGAAAACATTTTTATTGTATTTGGAAAAGGATGAAATGTTTTTTTTTTTGTGTGGAAAGAGAGCTTCTCATATTTATTTTCTTATTTATATTCTCTTTATTTCAACCCCATCTTGTACCAAATGAGCCCTTGATATGTTCATAGCTGATTCATAGTAACCCATTTGCATTTCTGCAAAAGGAAAAGGGAACTAAATGGGTTAGGAATATGAAAATTAGGATCTAATTGATGTGCCATAAAGTAAAATGATGATAATAATCAATACATACACACATACATACATAAGATATTGACAGTGATCTTTAACTAACTTTTGACAATTGACAAGACTATACTGTGCATAAGATATTAGACAGTGATATTTGAATTGATATAATTTTGATAAAACTTTGCAAAACTGCTTCACAATGTTGGGTTTACAACACAAGAGCAAAATCAAAAGCACAAAGATGATTTTCAAATTTTAATCCTTGATCTGCATCTAAAAAAGCAGTAGCTTCTATAATGCATGTGTCTATAAGCTTACCACAAATTTATAAGCATATGTATCCAATCTAATATATGCAAGTTCATAAGCTATGCACAACACAATTCTATTTTAAGTTCTGAATTGTTCTATATTATTTCTTATTTAAATAAATTTAGAATAATAAAATTTTTAGTCCCTTAGTATTGTTCTATAGTATTGGGAATATTGATCACGCCTAAACATTCATAACTAGATTGTACCATATGACCATTGTTTGCAGATTGCATGGGATGATGCGCAGAAGCTCGCAAAACGGCGAATTGAGCGCGAACAAGGCCGCAATGATGCTGCTGATGACCTGTCAGAATTGTCAGAAGGTGAAAAAGAGAAAGATGTCAATAATGCTTCAGAATCTAGGAAGGACATTCCCAGGATCAGTTCCGAAATGCAACTTTGGTCGGATGATAATAAGTCTAGGAACCTTTACATTGTCTTGATCAGGTATCATGTTCACTCTATCATCAAAGCATATAACAAAAGTGATCAGGCATGGGAATATTAGTCCTAGTTCACCAAAAGAAATTAAAAGTAAAATAAATTTGATATTTTATAGAATTAGGTAGAGGTGGAAATTATAAGCGGGCCAGTCGGGTTCAGGCTCGGTTGAATAAACTTAACTTGAATAGGCCTAAATCCGAATCTACTCGACTTTTTGAAAAGCTTGGATAGCCAAGCTCAGCTTGAATTCATTCGTGCTTAGGGCAATTTGAATACATGAATTTTATATTTAAAATTATTTTTAATTAATTTTTTCTCTAAAATTAATTCTTTTATTTTATAAAAAAATATTTTTTTTGGATCTTAAATGATGTATAGACTCAAATATATGATATTTTAGTATGAAATGAACCTAAAAATTAAATAATTATCATTATTTATTATATTTTATATATTTTTTTAATGTATATGTTTTTTTATCGGAGTATTTGTGCCCAAGCCCAAACCTGATTGGGCTTGGTTTGAATTTTTTTTGGGCCCTTGAACATAAAATTTTTTTTTTTCTTAAGGCCAGCCCTAAATTTTTTTCAAGTGGATTTGAGTTAGTCCATCAAGTTTTGCCCGGATTACCGACTTTGAATTAAGTTATGTTGCCCCCACAAAGCAAGAAAAAATTACATATAATAACCAAAAATATTTCAATTGGCCCTCCTAGAAAATTTCAATTGCTCCCCTCTTTTAAAAGAAAACTTCCAATTTCCCCTCAGATGTGTCCCCTATCCTCTAACAAATCTACTAATTTAAAAATAAATTTCTTTAATTTAATATTTTTTTTACAAATAATACTATTTATCCTGAGTAAAAATTTTGCCCCATGGACAATCTATTTTTTCTGGGTCCGTCATGGGTAGAATGACCATAATATTGTCAATTTTTCAAAATCTATAATTATAGTAATTTCTTCCTGTAGCATTCATGGATGGGTAAGAGGAGAAAACATGGAACTTGGGAGAGATTCTGATACTGGTGGTCAGGTACTTTGTTAACTTCAACAGACAGACATTTCAGGCATAACTTTGAGCTTTCCATGTGGGGCATATACCATTCTTTATTAGGTTTGTTATACATAACTTGTTTGATTTATTTTTTTGTTACATCAAGAGGGTTGAACACTAGACTTCTAATAATATCCCATCCCACTTTTATCATCTGTGTTAACCTTACTTGACTAAGATTTAGATTTAATCAATCAAAATATATAAACTCCACATGTATATACAAGAAGACAAGTTCAACAAACATACTTAGTTGAACTCCAACATCATAAGTCATAAAGAGAAGCTCCCAACATTCTCTCCGACTTCACTTCATGTGATATTACCGGCAGGGGACTGTTTTTTTCAAGAGAATATATGGTGGTATAGAAGACTAGGATTCTGGGAATCAATAGATTAATGGTCTATTTGATTTCTATTTTCAAAAACTGTTTTCTCTGTTTTTAAATCATAACAACACAACAACAATAATAACAACAATAAAATTCATTGGGTAAATGTTCAAGATTTAATGTTTTCAAAACTGTTTATATTTTGTTGTTTTTAAAAAGAAAAATTGGAAACATCTTAGCATTGAATTCGTTTTCTTTTCTCTCTTTTTATTTTTAAGGGAGAATTACAGTTAGGTCCCACATAAGGAAATTAATTACTGCAAGGGCCATTGACAACTGAACTAAATTGCATTGTCAATGGACCTTGCAGTAATTAATTTTCTTGTCTAGGACTTTAATATAATTTTTCCTATTTTTAAAACACACTACATTGACTATTGTAAATTACCTTCAATTATGACCAACTCTATCATAGGTTATCATTGTTAACTATTGGTGATCACCATTGTCAACCATTTTTTAACAATATAATTGTCTTCAAATTAACATAATTAAATATTTTCATTTTAATTTTTTTTAAAAAAATTGGTTTACAAAATAGTTTTTAAAAAAACAAAATGAGAACAAAGCCAAACAAGCCCTAAAACTGTGCAAATATTTCTCTCTAATAAGCTGAACTAAGCTTAAGTCAGATCTAAAAAGACCATTTATATTGTCCAAAACTTTAAGATTTGAGTTGAAATTCAGGTGAAATATGGTGGTGGAACTTGCTCGCGCCTTGCAAACACAAAGGGAATATACCGAGTTGATCTACTAACTAGACAAATAACATCACCAGAAGTAGATTCAAGCTATGGAGAGCCCATTGAGATGTTGTCTTGTCCCCCTGATGGCAGTGGTAGCTGTGGAGCCTATATAATTCCGTCTCCCATGTGGTCCTAGAGACAAGTAAGTTCCTCAAGACATTTGTATTTAATTACTCAAATTAAAAATTTAAAATTTTATTTCTAGATGACTCAGACAAGAAGACATTTAATTTTTGTGTCCTAAATGTTTTTTTTTCTTGTGCACTTCAAGCGTTTTTGTCTTTTGGGTCTCTAAGAAAGAATTTCAAAACTCAAGATAAGTGATGCAAAAAACACACACACACACACACAAACACATATTGATTTGAACAGAGTTGGAAAAGAGAGATACATCAGAACAAAGAGTGGAGATCTGCCTCCTTCCCCTTCCACTGCTCTGCCTTCATCTTCTCATTTCTTCTTCTCTCTGTATTCCATCTTTCTCTCCCTCTTTGTTCTCAATCTCCCACCTGTTTCCTGATGTATCTCTCTTTTCCAACTCTGTTCAAATCAGTGTGTGTGTGTGTGTTGTGTGTGTGTGTTTGGCATCACTTATCTTGAGTTTTGAAAAGGGGAGAGCGAAAGAGAGAGCTTTTAGATTTTAATATTCATTCCTCAGTCAAAAGTGTCCAGTACAAGTGATAACGTAGTCTATTTATAGACTAAGCTTTCCTTTCCCTTAAGGAAGCTCAACAACTTGCAAATTAAAATATATAAGAGTAAAAGCAAAAGTAAGTTAGATTTCCTTCCTCAGAAGGAAACTTACAAAATACTAAATAATGCAAAAACAATTA